>NW_019104330.1:0-77036 GCF_001856785.1 Myzus persicae
AGAGCTCAAAAACTCAATTTTGGCCTATTTTATTATCATTTACTAATATACCTATTTTTGTAAAGAAAATATTTCCTGTTGGTATTTATCATAGTTATAAAAGCAAACCAGGAAATGTGAATGAATATTTCAGACCATTTATAAACGAGCTACAAAATTTATTAACTTGTGGTATGAAAATTGAAAATAAACAAATAAACTTTGAAATTGTTCATATTGTGGCTGATGCGCCAGCAAAATCATTCCTATTAAATGTTAAGAACCATAATGGGTATTTTTCTTGTAACTCTTGTGAAGTAGAAGGAGATTACATTGATAAAAGAGTATGTTTTTTAGATATGTCTGCTCCGTCACGTAGTAATGATTCATTTAGATCTAAATCCAATCCTGAATATCACAAAGATGGTGTAAGTCCTTTATTAGAACTTCCTATAGATGTGACGAGCACCGTTGTTCTGGATTATATGCATTGTGTTTGCCAAGGAGTAATGAAACGCCTTCTTGAATTTTGGATACGGGGGAAAAAACCTGTTAGAATTGTAGAAGAAAAAAAATCTAATATTTCTTTATCTTTGTTCAATTTAAGAAAGTCAGTACCATCTGAATTTGCTCGCCTGCCAAGATCCCTTGATGATCTTGAGTATTGGAAGGCTACTGAATTTCGAGAAATTCTTCTATATACGGGGGTTATTGTATTGAGATCAAACTTAAAAAAAGAATTTTATGAACACTTTCTACTTTTAGTTGTATCCATTCGAATATTAATCTCAAATCATATTAGTAATGAAAATAATAATTTAGAATTAAACCTTTTACGACAATTTGTTGAAAACTATTCATCGCATTATGGTCCTCAATTTATCAACTATAATGTGCACAGTTTAATCCACTTACCATTTTTTGCTCATTTGCATGGATCTTTAGATAATTATAGTTCATTTAAATATGAAAACTATCTTCAGATTCTAAAAAAATCTATGAAGTGTTGTAGATACCCTCTTTCAGAAATTCAAAATAAAATAACTGCATCTGAAGGAGAAGAACTGATAGCAGTTTCGACTTATGATGAGGATAGTTTAATAAAATCTTTTAGGATAAATGAAAATATTTCAAATTTTGGGACCATTTATTATAATCAAATTACTTTAAATTCCAATAATTATATTCTTAGCTGTAGTAATACAAAAAATCAGTGTATTATTTTAGATGATGGTAGTATTGCAGTAATAAAAAATATTTATAAGACAAATTCAAAAATTGATAACACTATTAAATTATCTGTTGTAAAAGTGTTAACCATTAATGATTTATTTATAAAACCAGTGCTCAGTAGACATGTTGGAATTTATTTAATTAATACTAATAATTTATCAAGTCCTTATGATATTGTTTTAAATACTGTAAAGTATAAATGTTTTTTTTCTCAGCTTGTTAATAATCAAGCTGTTGTGATTTCATTATGTCATAATGTTTGAAATAGTTTGTAGTTGTACAATGTATATTTTTCAATTTTCAAATATTTACCTGTATATTAATATTAAAATATATTGTATGTAATTTAAATTAAATAAGTATTAAAATGTATAATTATGTTTTCTAGATTTAATTTTCAATTCTATATTTTTATTTCAAAATCAATAATTTTTTGACATTGAACTTGGGGACATAAAATTACATTATTTATCCAACTATTCTGGTATTGAGCAATTAACGATTAATAGATAATGTAATATACTGGTGTATATAGTTTTTACAACCAATACCATATAGACTTGTAAGAATTTTTTCAGTTATAAGTGTTATCTTATGTCAGAACCATATATTATATAATTGTAAATAATATTAAGTTTAAGTTATTTTTGTTCAACATACTAATAATCAAGCAATTGTAATTTTATTGTTTCTTCATTATGGACATTTATTTTAAAATAAACTTATTTATTTTATAAATTGGATTTTTTTATTTTATTTGTAAATTATATTTCTACTCATGTAATAACTGTGTATATTTTATGCAATTGTTACAAATACTTTGTATACATATCTAAGAATACGTGTATCCGTGAAAATTATTATAGTTATAATTAAGCATGAATAATTATAAATGTATATGAATATATTTCATTGGAGAGGTATAGTAGGAGGGAGGGGGGATCTGTTCCTATGAAGTTCTAAAAAAAACATATCGGGAACATAATATTTCAAACTTTTAATCAATAGTATCCACAAACATCCCAGGAATAGTTTTTGAAAAGTATTACTGGAGTGTTTCAAAAAAACCATTCAGGTAACATAAATCTGAATACAGTTACATTATGTTTTAAACAATGTTCCAAACAACATGGCATAAGGCGTTTCTGGAATGTATTTAGAACTCGCATGGAAGTTCCTAAGGAATATTCCATAGTTCCTTGGGAATGGTTTTTTTACATAACCGGAACGGCTTTTTGCACAGTGGGAAGCGACATCCGCTCTGCTGTACCTACAGTAGTTATCAAGTGGGTAACTGTAATTTATGGTATTAAATTTGAATTCAATGATATTTTATTCAATATTAATTGTATTGTTATTATTTTTTTTTTAAATGTAGGTACCTGTAAAATAAATTCCAAATTAATCAAATTATATTTATTATGCTACGTGGAATCTTGTATCAAATTTTCAATACTTAGCTATAAAAGTTAAATATTTTATACATTTTTAACAACTAAAGAATTTGTAAATTTTCAATTAAACAAATTTTGTCAAAATTTGAACTTTAAATGGTTATAAAAAAAAATGTACCTATGTATCTTTAATGTTTTCTAACTGCTATTATTTAAACTTATGGTGAACCTTGTATTAAATTTTCAAGTTTTTTGATCCAACAAATAAATTTTCTTGACATTTATAGAATAAAAATTAAAAAAACGGAAAATTTCAAATGTCTTTAAATAACTTAAAAATTTTTGAAATATTTTGTAAATTATCAAGTATATGAATTGATGAAATTAATATTTGTTGTAAATTTCAAGTTTCTACAATTATTCATTTTTCTATAACAACAAAATAAGAATATCGGTACAACAGAAATTGAGTGAATATCCAATATAATTGTAATTCAATTGCTCATAAAAATTTAATTTGACTTTCCGGTAAAAATTGTTATTTGATACAATAATTAGACAAACTCATGAAGAATCTTGTAAAGAATTTTCAAACCTTAGATTTAAAAAAAAAATTTTATGAATTTCTAACTCAAAATAAATTGCAAATTTTCGTGATTTTTATGTATTTTGTCAAAATGTAGGTATCGAGGACGTAATACTGGCATTTGTTTTCTCCGTAAATTAAAAATGCTCATAACTTACTTCAAAATTAAGTTATCGCAAAAAAAACCACATAAAAACACGGATAATGTTCTTACCATCAAGTTTCATAATAGGTCAATCTACTCTAATTTTTAAACTAACGGAGCTTAACGTAATCTGCTGAGCGTAAATTTGCTAAGTTATGCACTTGTAAGACGGACACAACAAATATATGTGTAGCGTCCTCTTAATAAATATATTTTGAACGACTACGCCCTATACTTATCAGAAACCTATCGTATTAAATTGTCAAGTATTTGAACCGACCGAACAATTTTTTATTGACAATAATTAAATGTTTATGTATTTCCATATTTTTGAATAGCTAGAAGATCAACTTATAATTCTCAGTTGCTCAGAATATTTTCTGTTTTGTACAGATGATGTCTCAAATATATACCTACTCATTCACCAGCTACAACATTGAAAATATTAACTACAAAAAAAAAGTACAGTTCTAGTTTATCTAGTCCTAGGTTTTCTATATTTGACCGAAGTCCTCAGACACCATCTGTGTCACCAAAAACTAAAAAATGGATATCGCAATTGATTGATTTACCTACTCCTCCAAAAAAGTTCAAAAACGATAAAAGTACTACATCAGATTACCATACACTCACACAAAATAAATTATTACATTTGAGAAGATTACTAAAAAAAAAACGTGCTATTATTAATTCTTTAAAACAATCAAATAAAAAAATAAAAAATAAAAAAATTAATGTAAGCCAGTTTTTTGAAAAGGCAAACTTTCCATCAAGAAACTCCAAAGCTCTAGTCTCAATGCAATTACTTCATAAAAAACGAAAATCATGGTCAGTGTCGGAAAAAAATATGGCACTTTCACTGTATTACAAGTCTCCGTCTGCTTATATGTATATGAGAAAAAATGGCATAATCTTACCAGGTGGAAGTACAGTTCGAAGATGGTTAAACTCAATTAATTATACGACTAGGTTCTCGGAAAAATATATAAAACAACTAAAACTAAAACTATCCGATATGACATATTCTGAAAAAAAATGTGTAATTTTACTTGACGAAATATCGATTATGAAATGTATCGAGTATAATTCAGTTTTAGATGAAATAGAAGGGTATGAAGATTTAGGAAGATTAGGAAGAACCGATAAATTTGGCTCACATGCTTTGGTGTTTATGTTACGTGGTCTTTATACTAATTGGAAATTTCCTTTAGCATATTTTTTCACGGGTAGTGGCGTAAAAGGAAACGATTTAATGATTATTGTTAACGATTGTGTAAAAACAATTTTAGATATTGGTTTACAACCAACATCTATCGTTTGTGACCAAGGAACACAAAATAGACGTATGTTTTCATTGCTTGGAGGTACTGAAGAAAACCCGTCAGCTATAATATGCGATAAAAAGTTACATTTAATCTATGATATGCCACATTTACTAAAAAGCGTGCGTAATAATTTGTTATCAGGAAACATTAAAGTTGGGAATAAAATTATTTCATTTGGTGATATTCAAAAAACTTACGAGATTGACAAAAAAAATACAGTTCGAGCTATGTGTAAAATAACTCCAACACACTTGTCTCCAAATCCGTTTCAAAAAATGTCCTGTAAATTAGCCGTACAACTTTTAAGCAAATCAGTTTCAGCAGCAATTAAAACATGCGTATCGACTGGGGAACTTCAGTCAAATACTGCAATTAATACAGCTGAATTTATTGATATAGTTAATGATATGTTCGATTCATGTAACAGTAAAAATTTATTTGAACCAAATCCAAATAGAAAGCCAATGTGTGAAAAAAATTCAACTGTTTTTCAAAACTTAGAAATAGCTCGGTCCATTTTTAAAAAAACAGAGAAGATATGTAACAAAACAAAAAAAAATAGTACACCTCCTTGTTTCACAGGAATTGTTTGGACTATAACTGCGTTACTCGAACTTTATAGTTCTGAAAAATTGGATATGATTAATCATCAACCGGAAAAAGAATTCTTTTTACTAACAAATCGGCTAACTCAAGATGCTTTGGAAAACTTTTTTTCAATAATGCGTCAGAAAAATGGGTATGTAAATAATCATTTCAATAATTTCAGAAATTTCACACTGCCACATTTTTAATTTATTTTATTCTAAATACGAATTTTAACCATTCAAAAAAAATGTCTTATATCTTACTCGTATTTCATGACAAACCCAATTTTTCATCTAATTGCATGATTTTAATTTAATAAAAAGTTTAAAAAGTGCACTATTTTTCCACATTTTACCTACATTTTGTACGCACACATTTCAATTTAAACTGTTCCGTAGGTATATATTTTAGGCTAAGTTTAATCATTGATTTTGAATGTTATTATCTATATTTTTATATTTTTACAGATACAATAAAAATCCTACAGCGCGAACCTTTCGTTGCTGTTTTGGACATATCTGTTCATTCAGTTTAATGAAATGTTCTACAACATGCAGCAACTGTGAGCCGGATACCGATGAGTTTATAAACGTCGATGTTTTAAAAGATATTGAAGTAGATATTCCAATTGAAATAGTTAAACCACATGAAGACGAGGAAAGTGAAACGACAGATATAGATTCCGATTCTACAGACTCTTCATCTGCAAGTCAAAATAAATCTCAGATAAATAAATTTCTTTTAGAAACTTGTTCAGAAGTTTATTTTTCCGGATACTTGGCAAAAAAATGTTTAATCAAATTTATGTGCACAGATTGCCAATCACATTTAATAAGACCAAATCATGAATTGAACAACGAAAAACAGCTTTTAGTTATGTACAAGACGTACGACCACGTTGGACCAATGCAGGGTCTCAAAGCACCATCTGAAAAACTTTTAAATATTTCAAAAATGTGTTTCGATATTTTTTCAACAAAATACACAAACATTAAAACTGAAAAAAATGTCTTAGGCAAACTAAAAGAAAAAGCACTTCAAAAAATCTATAACAGGTATCCCGATTTACAAGACTCAACATGCTACGATCATTATTTGTATGTAATTGAACTACTTTTTCGAACACTGATTTTCAAACAATGTAAGAGGGAGAATTGTAATATACATTTAAAAAAACATGCCCAAAATGTTGCAAAATTACGCGTTTTTCAAAATAAGTAACTATCAAATAATTTGTTATTTGTGAGATATATAATATTATAAAATGTTATCAATTAATCATTATTTATTAAAGTCAAGTTTTTATGTTTTTTTTTTTATTCTAGAAGAACTTTTATTTGGATTATTAATTATAATATCATACTTAATATTTATTACACCAATTATTAATTAATTATATTTGTTTAGACAGATAATCAGTGGATATAAACTGTCAATTACAGTTAATTTTGATAACCTATTATACTATATCATTATATTACTAACCCAAGGCTGGGTGAGTTAACGATTTTTTTAACTCAATTAATTTAAGTTAAATATTTTTTACTCAATTAAGTTTAAAGTTAAGTTAATTATAAAAAAAAAATCATTGAAAAGGTTTTAAAATCACTTGTATAGTAGGTAATATATTATATATCTATGAATATAGATGCAATTATTAATATTATATTATTATCTATATAGTTGTTTTCCAACAATATTTTCTAATATTCTACGAATTTTAAATCGACGAACCGTTATAGGTAGACTAAAATATATTTTAGAAAACATGGAAATTCAAAATTAACTTAGTTGGTACCTAAAATTAAAAATTAGAAGTTGATTTTAAGTTAACGGAGATATAAATGAGTTAGGTTAAAGTTAAGTTAATCAAAACAGCGAACTAGTAAGTTAAGTTAATAGGTAAAAATTAATTTAATTTTTAACTTTTTAACTCGTTAATGCCCAGCCTTGAGTAAACCAGTAAACCATAGACAACCTAACGGATCTCGAGTACAGTACACGAATGTCGAACTATACTCTACGCCCTACAGTACTACTGTCTACTATTACTACTGTAATGACCGAACTAGTGTAAATTGAATATAAAAGTTATATGGGGAGTCGATTATAAACTGATGCGCCTCTCTTGAATACGCTACGCAGTTTGCCTACACAGGGTTGCCAGATATACCAATAATAATGTAGCCAAATCATTTTTTTATAGTAGCCAAATATCGCCAACCATAAATTCTAATTATTACCAAAATTGTTATCCCTACTCTTATCATCACCATTTTACCCCTTCTTTTTAAAACTGGACAGTTGGACTCGTAATTTAAAATAAAAGTATTGACACATTCGTTATTCGGTGTCAATTTCATTGTAATCATTATTCACCCATGTGTTGGTAATGAGTAATAACTATTACGATAATAAGGAGCTGTAAATAGTTAATAATTAAATAGTTTCATAATTTAAATTTTAAACAATTTACTTAAGTAAAATAAACAATACCTTTTTAAAAAATTTTGTACTACTTTGTACAATATTAATAAAAAATAACATTATTATCATTAAAAAAAAAAAATAAAAAATAAGATATAGGTAATACAGTATCTTTTCAAAATATTTTGTACTACTTAGTACAAGTACAATATTAATACAAAATAACATTATATTCTTTTTAAAAAATAAAAATAAAAATAAGTAATATATTATAATACATGTAGGTATCAAGTTTCTTGTTAATATTGGTTATCAGATAATGTAATTTCATGAAACACATCTATAGTATTATCTTCATCGGTACAATGATCTTCAAAACTTGGAACAGATTCATTTTCATGTTTTGAATACATAATATTGGAATTAAATTTCTCGTACATAGACTTTGTGGGTGAAAATTCAATACAACATTTAGTCTTTGATGTAAAAGTACTTCTAATTCTCAATAAGCTATCCAACATAGGAAAGTTCATTCTATTTCTAGATCGGGTTTTAATAGCATTCATTATTGAAAATACCCTTTCAACAACTGCATTGCTTGAAGGTAGACATAATACTTTCAGTACAAACTCAGATAGATCTCTAAAAATGAATGATCCACCAGCATCTTTAAAAAAATATAGCTTAGCCCAGAACGCATAACTATCATCTAACTCTTCTTCGGATAAATGAAGAGACCAATTTATATTTATGATGTTTTCCCATTGTACTTCTAAAGATGAAAACATAGATGGTTCAAGAAATTGATTAATAAATGGTAAATTGGAAAATTTTGTATGTAATTGATTGAGGCATTGTTTTGGAGAAAAATACTGAAGTTCTTGAAATAATTTTAAATTATCTGGAAGTCTTTTGTCTAATTCAAATAATAAAGTTTTTATAAATGACAGTGCTTTAACATCAACAACATATTTAGTATCCGATACAATTTTAAGTGTATTTATTACTTGATAGTACTGTATACCAAACATACATTTATCTGCTGGAAGATAAGCAGTTTCATTAGATATGTTTTGTCTAATACTGTTAAAATCCGAGGAAGTGGAAGATATTTTCATTATTTTTTTTGCTAAAAACATAAATAGTCCACATATATCAACATACGATTTTCCAATGTCAACAAAGTTTTTTTGAAATGTTAAATTCAACCTATTAAACTCTTCTAATATTGGCTTTATTATTATAAAATATAAATAATTAATGTCATCATGAAACATTTCATTCAAAACTCGAGCAATATAACATATTTCTTTTTGAACAACATATGCAAAATGTGTTTTTAATTCCAAACAATGCTCTAAAATTGTATTAACGACATAGGAACGAGCTAACCATCTGGTACCGGACAGTTGATGAAATTGATGGAACTTTTTATTTTTACCGTTAGAATTTGTATTTAATAGGTCAAATGTGTTTTTATATTCTGCTCTTCTTAATGGACTAATATGAAACCAATTAAATACTTCTCTACAGATGAAATCTATGTGGCTTGGAAATGCATCAGCAGCTTTAATTGGAAATGGCATTATTCAGAGAATGACAAATGCATCGAACTATTTGTAAATTAGGAATTTGTTGTCTAAGTAGAGTAAAAAGAGAATGGTTTCTACCACATAAGTTACTTGCGCCATCAGTTCCAATCCCAACCAACTGTTTTAGATTTAAGCCTATACGATCAATATATTTACAGATATGTTCATACAATAAATCGGCTGTACATTTTTCCACTTCAATTAAGCCTAAAAATTGAATTTTAATTTTTTGATCCTTAACACTAAAATATTTAATGCATAAACATAAATATTTGATTACAGACACATCAGTAGACTCATCCACAATTAACGAAAACGGATTTCCATTACAATCATTTACAACATTCTCTAGTAAAGAAGGGCCAATAACATTTTTTACTATACTAGAACATTTTGTGCGATGCATTTTCAAATTTGTCAGAGGAGAACCTTTTCCTATTGATTTTAAAATGTCTGCCAAATGGTCCATATTCCTTATAGAAGAATGGGTCGCTACATAAAGTGCCAACTTTAGGTCAATTTCTTTTTGTTCATTTGTTATAATAATGTTACTCATTTTACTTTGGCTAGATTCTGGAACTATCATTTTCATTTTTGCCATATGTGATTTGCCATTACCATGTTTTTTTAGATCAGTTTGATGGGCTCTCAGAAATGATTTACAAACTTTACAAAATGCTTCATTGACATTATCTGCATCTTTGTCTGCTTCACACAACCAACCTAAACCAATGTTATCCAAAAATCATATATATAACGTTGGTCTAAGACATAATGGTATAGTTAATATTATTTAAAAATAAAAAATGTATTTATGACAAATACCTACAAGTAGGTACCTATGCGGCTATGCAGCCTTTTAAAATAATGAACCTATTTTAATATATTATTTACCTTGAGCCCATGAACACTTTTCCCATTCTTTCCGATAATTTCGCAACTTTGCATTTTTTGCCTTACCCATTGTATACGTTTTAATTACCTACTCAATTACACCAATATTAATAGTCACTTGTCAGCAGTTCACGGATAATAATAATATTAAATACTACATGATTTTCATATTATAATCAGTGATCAAATGTTGAAATGTAACTGTGTTAATGGTGTAAACTGTTTATTGTAGTCTGCAATTTTAAAATACTTATTATTATTGGTCGAATCAGATAACAGTATAACACCGAACCACAAAGTACGATAAAATCATAATTCATAGAACATAGAAAGTCTAAATAATTTTCTATGATAGTAATTAGTAAATAATAAAATGCAAAGTGGATTAATTGCTAGATGGAACACAGTACACACTATCAATTTTCGATGTTGATCTCCAAAGCGGTGATAAAGTTCGGTAAGGCGCCAAAACGCCGTTTTTTGTTGATAACATATCATTGATAACTCACTAATCACCACAGTTTAAATCATGAAATCACATAGTAATATCATAGAACATCCGACATCGTAATTCTATAGTACCGCTTACCACCTTATGAATAAATAATAATAAATAATAATTATACAAATCTATTAACTTTAAATTTAAAAAAAAAATGTTTTCTTGTTTTTTTGTATGAGAAATCTGATATCAAAATGTAGCCAATTTATAGCCATTTTTAAAAAATTTTAGCCATTGTCATCGCCAGTCGCCAAATCGTATATTCATTAGCCAAAGTGATAATAAATGTAGCCACTTTGGCGAATTATCGCCACATCTGGCAACCCTGTGCCTACAATCGGCCAAATGACGTGACTACTAGCGTTTACAGCGTTATCCGATCTAACTATCCACGCGTCCGCAGCGCCTTGTAGCGGCACCCGATTATTACCGCGCCACCGAAAAACCGGCCAGTGAGCAATCTATAGTATTTATAATCAATGATAATACTTATGTGGAATTGACACGGCTACGGCGATGTTGATCGACGCAGTCAGCCGGTCGTCGGGTGTGGAGTGGAAGTAGGGTGACACAAACGACACTCGCACTTGAAATTAAGGTACACGTATTTTGGTGTGATATGGCCTGTGGCCGCTTTATTATATCAATATTCAAAGTTTTGAAATCAATGTTAGATTAAGTAATCTGGTAGTCAAGTCAACGGATGTCACATATAACGGTGAAACGGTCGCCGGCGTGGCTTTCGGATGACGAGCGGTATGTCTCCGGTGCGGTGGTACGTAGCCGTGATGGAGTCGTTTCGACGGTTGACGTAAGAGAGAGGCGCCGCCGGCGGCCGGTACTCGTATTGCGCGCCTTGCCTTCCCGTCCCACCTTGTGCCTTTTAGGCGCGGTGGGGGAGTTGGCGTTAACGCGCTGTAGCCCGTTGTGGTGGTTGACAAAAGCGTAGACCGGTCGCTGCGGTACCTGTACTTTGTACTGGTGGCCGCTGCGTACCGCGTCAGAATATTGACATATTTTATATATTATATTACATATTCAAGTTTTATGTATACAATTTAAACATTTTATAAACATTTAACTAAAAAAAATTTGTTTCGTGGTATAACAATTTATTCATTTTTAGTTTGCATTTTTTTTTGCATTTCTTGCATTTTTTCAGTTAGTTGCATTTTATTGCATTTTAAGCTCATTTTTACAAATATTACGTTCATTTAGTGTATTTAAACTATTTTTTGTTTATTTTAAGTTTTTTTGATATGTGTCGTATAAGATACCTCAATTAGTACCTATAGTGCCCTTATAAAAATAGTAACTTTAAACTTTTATCGATAACATAGCATAATATTACCGCTGTATAGCCGTTGTGTATAAAATTATTGGGGCGTCGTTCACTACCGCACACTTTCAAAAAAAGGTCTTCGTTCAAAACCTGCGAACTTCAATTAACATACGTGAAGTTTGCCCACTCACTTTGGCTTGGCGACTCAAAATCTTCACCAAAATTTGCGAGCCCACTTTTAGAATTTGCGAGTTGACCCTTTACTCACAAAATCCAATTTTTGACCTTGAAGTTGGCCATGTTGTCCCATAACTTTAAAATTAGTATCAAACAGATTGTATGTAGTCATTAATAAGTAAATCATAAAAAATTATGTTTTTAGCCTATGGAGAAAGGATATATTTTATAATACCTATACAGATTAATTAATGCTTAATATATATTATCATAATTATTATAAAATCTACTTTTGCCTTAGTTTCTAAATTATATTATTGGTTTATTGGTATTTAAAAAATATTTGTACGTTCATACCACTTACAGGGTTAATTATGTGTTAAATGCGTATTTATGCTCAATACTTTACCTTATTATTCTCTATGATTGGCAATAAACTTTACCTGTATATTAGTCGAGTAATACAATACTTAAATAAGAGTACTTATTATGCAGAGAACGTAAAAAACAATCGTAAAATAAAACGTTAATTCATAATAGCAATTTCGCTGACTCGGGTTGATTGACTTCTGCTTCGTATGGTATTTTAATATTTTATAATTTCGTTATATATACAACAATACAACATGTAATACACAATATATGGTACTTTAGGTACAAAATGCAGTATAAATAAATAAACATGTTCAGTGGCCTATTATTATACTTGACTTGAGAGAATTTTTGAGATAAATAAAAAAAAATATACGACACTAAACTGAATCGCCCACAAGTCTTACTATATTTTTTTACGATCTATAAATATATATTTCGAATTAGTGGAAAATATGTATCTATTTAATGTATGTACTCGGTAGCCGGTGCCCGTCTAATATTGAGAGTCATCTTAGTTACACTCATTCGGCATTCCCAAAATTCCTAATATTCTGGTGAGACGTTAAAGACTAGGTTTTAAAACTAAAAATATAAAATAAAAATAATTATTTATTTACACTTAAGTATCTATAGCGAGATTAATTCAACAGATTATTAATATAAATAGTTATAAAAGTTTGTCGTTTGACTGACATTTATTTTTGAAACATTTTTGTGAACATAATTGGTAAATGGTTTTTATTAATTACATGGTTTATTATAATATGACATCATCTTTTTTCATTATCATTATTTTGATATAAGTAGGTACTTATATAAAACGTACCTATTAAATATTATTGGAGGTGGGTCAAACTGTTCTATGTTTGATAATTGAACCGAACGCATAGGTGTTAATTTAAGATTGAAAGCCAACCTAGTTATAAAAACAAACAATCTGACTGAACACAAAAATCAAAAACCCTTTTCGATGTATAGTTTTATATTTTTACTGTATTGTCTATTGCCGATTTTATATATGAAAAAACAACAGTATACTGGTTGATTATTAATAACCTCATCCTACACCCCAAATATCAATATGACAGTCGCCCGAATTAGGTACATCAATAAAAACAATTTAGCTATACCTAGTAAGGTAATTAATATATTTTTGTTTAATCACACTATGTACAATTAGTGTATAGAAATTCATAGATTTAATTATTTAAATTGCATCGATCAAAATATCAAAAAAATATTGTCATTAGTATGAGAAAAAATAACATTAACACAAAGAATTAACGAAATCGTTCTTTATAACCTGTTAAATATGCATTAATTTGCAAAATTACATTTTGTATTTAATTTTTTTCTTCATTGGTTGAATGTAGACTTATCATAGGTATCAAGTTCATCGAAGGATTGTTAAAATATGGCTCAACCGAATGTTCCTAATTTGTGTCTTAAATATGCATTAAAGTACCTACCTCGGCATCTATCACGTTTCACTGTTCATTTTTATGTCCTTAACATCAACTTCAACTATTTAGCTATAATGAACCACTTCGGAGATAAAAGGCGAACGCCTGTATGCAGACATAAATATCCAAACTTAAATTTATTAATACCTAATAATATACTATAACCACATTGCAATCATTTTTAAATGATGCGTCATTTAGTTGTAGGCAGGGTTGAAAGTGAGAAAAAATTCTAAATGGGACTAATGTCTCCATATAGTTTTAAGCGTTCCATATATAATTTTATGTATAATGTCTAAAGTATAAAATCCTAATTCGTTAAAGGGAACGCTTTTTAACTGCCCTCAGAGGTAGTGGGACTAAGTCCTCCGGCGCCCCTCTATTTTAACTCCTGGTTGTAGATAATATTATGATGCATATTATGCAAACATTATCTTGGTTTCGAGCAAATTATATTCTATAAAAATAATTGACATTGTGTTAATGATTAGTGGTCAAATATTTGCACTAATAATTACTTTTTATTTAATAATAATAGGTATGAGACAATATTTTTTTGATTAGGCTATATTACAATTTTATTTTTTATTGACTACTCACACTTTATTTCGGAAGTTTGTCTTACTTGATAAACATTTTAAATGATAACGCTCTTATCCCTTTGTATGAGCCCGATAGTACATACCATATACAAATAATAAAACATTATGCAAATACCCATATAGGTTTATGATAGATATTATATCTAAATTGGCGGCGAGTCCATGCCATATCGCCCCCCGGATCTGTGCAGGTTGTCGGGGGTAGTATTCTACATGCTTATAAATTGGGTACCGAAGCTGTAAAAAAAATACATCAGGTTTTTAATTTTTTATTTACATCGTGGCTTTCATATATTTTGTATGTGTGTGTGAGCTTTACGAATACAATGTAGAATACATTGACCTCTCACAATGTATAACTTATAATCCCAAATAGAAAAACTCAACTACACATTGACAGACAGGCGCACGTGTATAAATCGTAGACACTTTCAACTAATTGTCTTTTTAAAATTTAGCAACAGCAACTCTTCACTGCAAACACGTGAGCCGCCATATCAAAGGAGCCGACACCACGCAAAAAGGAGCCTGGAGCACAGCGCTATTCAATATATATTAGACACCAAGATCTTAGCACCTTAGCGTCTTTTCGTCATTCAACACACACGCTATTTTACATTACTAAATTTTTTACAAAATAACTGCCATTTTCAATTCACTTAGAAATCGTCTACACTTGTATTACTAAAAAGCATTGTCATTTATACTGCCGATAGAACGTTCACAACAATTTTAAAAATTAATGATCAATTAATAGGTAAAAATTTGGCTGCAAATGTTCAGGATTTACAAATTTTATAATTGTTAATGAATATATTATGTATTATTCAACATAGCTTGAAATTCACGGCAATTAGTTCTGTCTCAAAAAAACCACGCCCTCAACTCCGCTTTGTTGCAAGACAACTACGACACTCATTTTGACCTAATTGATGTTTTTTGTACTCGATTCGGTAACAGAATAGTTCGTATAAGATACATATGATAATTTTTACAATTTCTAAACGAATTATTTTTTCTGTTTGCAATTCTATAATATTTTTTTTGTGTGATATTTAATTTATGTCTCTTACACCAAATTTTTTTTAATATTTGTTTATACAATGGGCATGGCCACTGCAGATAACCGATAAACGACTGATTTTATTGTACATTATACTTATTATTTATACAGTGTGTCCCGTTTTAAATGTACCACTAAATATCTCAGCCCGATAATCTTAGATTGAAATACGGTTTGCTGCAATAGCTAAGGGGTACTGAAGTACACATTTAAGGACAAATTTCAAATTTTTAACTCTTGTAGTATGCGCATGCGCAATACAAATTTTTTTTTTTTAAATTGCAACACCTATTTTTCTCACCGGATATGGATAGATTATTTTATTCTAAGTAATTTTGATCCATTGACCATAGTTCTAAACCTAAAATTGAATGTGTTACAGCTTTTTGAAATTTTAAAATAATTAAATTTTTTCGATTTTACCAAAAACATTACACGCTTGAATTTGATACAAAAGTAAATCATTTTTGAACTAAAATGAAATGCATTTAAATAATTGAATACAAAATCACCTAAAACAAAATGCCTAGCTAATTTAAATTTAATTAATTTAAAAATAAATGTACCAATTAAATTGACACTGACGTTGTAATTTGCGTTATTATTGTGCGATAAAAGTTATTGAATTATTTCCAGTTTTATTATTAGTACTTCGATAATATTATTGTAGATATTGTTTGATTATCAAAAATGAACTAATGCACGTTCCCTCAGTATTGTACGTTCATCGATGACACTTATAACTTTTAACATAATACTTTGAAAGATTTTTCTTTTTTTCTTCTTTAAAATGTTAAACAATAGTGAAAAAGTTGATATGATTTTAATTTATGGTGAGTGTAATAAACATTGTCGGGAGGCTGCAAGGGTTTATGCAAATCGATATCCCGAAAGATATCATCCACCGCATAATTTTTTTTTAAGATTAGTTAATAATTTACGAACTTACGGGACTTTTTCGATAAGAGATGCACAGAGACAACCACTACGCAATATGGAACCAAATGATGATCAGAAAAATGAAGTAATTGCGTACATTCAATTAAATCCTCACTCATCTTTAAGACATGTTGCTAGAGAATTTGGCTTTTCAAAAACAAAGGTACACAAAATATTCAAAAAATACAAGTTACATCCTTATAGGGCTGATCTAGTTCAGCATTTACGCCAAGGTGATGACGAACGTAGATTAACATTTATTGCATGGATAACAACATGTATAAATAACGACCCATTATTTTTAAATTACATTTTGTGGACCGACGAATCAAAGTTTACCAATAATGGTGTTTTAAATAAGCAGAATAACCGTTATTGGTCAAACGGAAATCCACATTGGGCAGTTGATACAAATTATCAAACAGTATGGGGCACAAATGTGTGGTGCGGATTATTAGGAGGACATTTAATAGGTCCACATTTTTATGACGGTACTCTTAATGGAAGACGTTATTCAGATTTCTTAACTTTGCTACCGATCATGTTGGAAGATGTCCCTTTATTACTTCGTCAAAACTTATTTTTTCAACAGGATGGAGCACCCGCTCATAATGCCATTATTGTAAGACAACAATTAAATGAAATGTTTGGAAATCGATGGATGGGAACTCACGGGCCAGTGGAATGGCCCCCACGGTCACCTGATCTAACACCATTAGACTTTTTTTTATGGGGCCATTTAAAGACTGTTATTTATGCAGATCCACCAGCAAACTTACAGGATTTAAAAAATAAAATAACGGTAGCGTGCAGACAATTAACAAAAGAACAAATTTTGGCAGCACCCTATAGAGAAGTGAGTCGTCGACTGGAATTGTGTTTAGAAAAAAATGGAGGAAATTTTGAACATTTTATTAGATAAAAAAAATAAACATAAGTCAAATCAATGTAACGGAGTAATTTTAATTTAATTCCTACTTCACATTCTTAATTAAAATCTATGAAAAAATCACTCAATTCAAGCGTGTAATGTTTTTGGTAAAATCGAAAAAATTTAATTATTTTAAAATTTCAAAAAGCTGTAACACATTCAATTTTAGGTTTAGAACTATGGTCAATGGATCAAAATTACTTAGAATAAAATAATCTATCCATATCCGGTGAGAAAAATAGGTGTTGCAATTTAAAAAAAAAAAATTTGTATTGCGCATGCGCATACTACAAGAGTTAAAAATTTGAAATTTGTCCTTAAATGTGTACTTCAGTACCCCTTAGCTATTGCAGCAAACCGTATTTCAATCTAAGATTATCGGGCTGAGATATTTAGTGGTACATTTAAAACGGGACACACTGTATATAATGTCTGAGTTATTATTATTATCACACACCTTTTTCATGGTTTTCGTTTACACACGAGGATAACAAATAGTTGTTGACGTTGGAATATACTTAAGCCTGCGGTATACCTTACAGAAATTCGGGTCGAAAGACGTCGATATGTAGAATATTACATACAAATATGTTTCGGTTCTTGAAAATATTATTATCCGTTTATTCACATTAACAATTTGTTTAATAGTTGACTTATTAGTTGTCTTACAATTATTTTTTGTTTTATGTATAGGTATTTATCTTGTTTGTATTCCGTTTATTAATATTAAATAAATCAATATCCTATGCATAACTATTAGTGACAATTATTATAGAATAGATGATTTTTCGTTTGTAATAAGTTCTCATTTTTTGGTTAGTCATATAGAGCATGGTTCTCAATTTTCTTTTACGACCCCACTGTCATTAAGATCCATAAATATGGTGACACACTAAAAACATTTAATGGATTTTTAAAATGTTCATAATCTATAAGCCTATAATTATTATAGGTATATTATATAAGTTGAGAATCAGACCATCTTCACAACAGTTTTTCTTATGTGTCTTTTGACCATCACATCATAACACTAAAATAATATCATATACCATAGGCGAACCATGGGGGGGGGGTTACTTAGCACCCCCCAAATATTTTAATAGACCCCCGAAATCAAAATTTTATTATTGATATTATTTGTTTCAATAATTATCTGTTAATTTTTTTTCGAAAATTAGCTCACGTAGTCACGTGGTCATGACTGATCTGACGATAGAAACGGTGACATAATAATAATAATAGTTTTGTTTTCAACGTATTTGCAAAAAAAATTAATAGCAATGATATTTTAAATATCTTTGCTGATAAAAACAGATATTTGTTATTAAAATAAAATTAATTATTAATTATTTTTAAATATATTATATTTTTTTTTTTATTATAACAAACATTTATATTTGTATTAGTAATATTATATACTTATGTATATAAAGGGGGTGCGGGGGTGAACATTTACATTTACCTTTTATTGTTATAGCCCCCCTAAAAATTTAACCAAATGCCCGCCTATGTCATATACGCTGTTTACTATTACAGAAAATAGTGTGGCATCCGTTGTACTTTGGTGCGTCTAGGAAACGTTGATACATCATTTAGTAGCATTACATTGTTATTTTATAATGTAGGTATCATATTCATATTAATTGTTCAATTTGTTTATAGGTTTTTTGAATTCACAATTTATTATAATAATTATATATTTTACCAAAATAAATATTTGTAATAATAATTAACATATCTTTGTTGTATGTGTGTGACGATTTAACTATTTATTTTATTTATCACACCAATTATTATTTTGATTCACATATCATTATTATTTCATAATATTCATATATTATTATCTATATGTTTGGTTAAACTGTTTTCTTTTGATATCTACTTGTAAAATATATATAGGCTGATAAAACTAAAAAATAAATTTTTACCTGAACCTTTTAATCTTGACGATAGGTCACCCGTTATAACGCGTTCAAAAAATAAGAATACTGATTTAGTAAACGCAAATAAAATAAGCACAAAAATCGAAACTTTAAACATGTCTAAATCAATTTTCTTTAAACCTGAATTTTATAATGGTGAACCTTAAGGATGTGTCAACGACTCTATTGAAAATTATAATTTGATATCCGTGGCTAATGAGTGGTCGGAGGATTAAAAAAATTATTTATTTCCCAATTTATCTAAAAACAAATGCAAAAGCATACTATTAAAATTGTATAATATGTAATCTAGAACAACATGGAGTCTTTGGAACTAGCACTGGAATATTTCATTTCGCCGGGAAGAACCAGAATGCTTAAAGCAAAATTATCAAACCGAAAATTAAAGTTAAACGAAACAGGTTTGCAATTCTTATCAGATTTTCACAAGGCCGTAGCTAGGCACTGGCAAGATGGCATTTGCCAGGGGCACAATTCTACGAAAGGCGCAATTTCATCGAATGGCAGTCTCAATTTAAATATGATAATTAACAAAAAAAAAAAATCCGCCGTTTATTTTTAGCGTTATCGTAACACGTTTCTCGTTGCGCAATCGCATAATATTGGAAACCACGCTATTCTAGTCACCACAGCTGCATGTGAAAAAAACTTCAGTAAGCTGAAAATCATAAAATACTATTTAAGATCTACGATAACCAAAATCGTTAACAAGTATATCAATTTTGTCTATTGAAAAAAGTTTGGCTGACCAAATATCAATTTTTGTTTTAATCTGTTATTATTATTTAATTATAATACATAATACAGCAATTTTCGTAATAATAAAAAATATTTATGTAACAAAATAAATATAGTATACTTGTGCTGCAATCAATAGTGGTTTTTTTTTAATAATGAGCATGGTAGTTGAAAAAAAATTATATTGTGGGGGGGGGGGTGGAGCGGCAAATTTGGTTTTCTGTCAGAGGCGCTACTTGTTTTTCCTGTTCTGGACCATAAGGTTAACTCAAATATGGAGGAATCGGAGAAAATCAGTCTTATACTAGAAGCTCTTCCTCCATATTTTTATGACCTAGTCGTATTAATGAATAATAATACGCTTTCTGACTTACAAAATAATTTGCGTAAAGTAGAATCCGCAAAACCAACAGTTAATGAACGAAATATCACTCACAATTTCGATGCTCTTAAAGTAGAAATAGAAGTTTTAAATACAAAATTAATAGAACAAAATGCTTTTGTTGCTAATCAATTATCACGTCATAATAATAATTCAAATATTTATTACAAAAGATATATTAAAAATAATAATAGTTATCGATATAATGAGGAAAGAAACTTAACTGACAAAATTATTTTAAAAATAAGAAGTTTAATAGAAATAACTATACTAAAAGCCAAATACAATTTTCCCAAATGGACAAAATTTTAAAAGTAACAATTTTTCGGGTAGTCAAAATCGTAATGTAGGTTATTGAAACAACAATAATTGTAATAAACCATACGCGAATAAATATACACCCGTAAATCATGATGAAAATAAAAGTAAATTTAGTAATCAACAATATCACAATAATTACGATGATCAAAACTTTCGTAATCTCAATAAATCAAATTAAGGTGACTCGAATGAATACAATGATTCTTCGAATAAAAAACAATTTAACAATCAAAAAACCGCATAAGTCATGAGATAGGCGTTAGGCCACCTCATGACAATTTTGTAGAAAATGCTAACTGTAATAAACAAAAAAAATTAAATAATATAAATATTGATCGAATTTCTAGTTGTTCTGAAAATGTTGATGAAAAACTTATTTCAGGTGTTAGACTTGAAGTAAGAGGACTTATAAATAATATAGAAACATCTTTTATATTTGATTCTGGTGCAACGATTTCTGTTATTAATAAAGTACAAGTAATTGTAGGAGTTGCATATGATTGTATAATTGTATATGTTCTAAATGTATAGCATACAGAGCTAGAAATTCGATCAGTTCAAATATTCAAAGCTGAGTTTAAAAAGCGAAAATGTCAGATGCATATTCATATTTTCTGCATATTTTGTTAATTTTATGGAAAAAAGTGCATATTTCTTGATTTTTATACTCAATATTAAACAGAATATTTAATATTTCATAAATACAATTGATCTTTTCCTTTCTTTTTTAATAATAATATTGAATATAAAACTAAATAATATTTAATGTAGATATTTATTATTATCGTCTTAGTCAATTATTACCTATTTATTTAGCATTTTGATGATATACATTTAATCTCTATCGCATAAACTCATATTCTGATGTAAGTACTATCTTTTCGAATATATATATTTTTAAACTATTATTGCTGTTCAATAGAATGTCGAAAAGCTAATAATTTTCTTCCATATTTGAAATATTATAAACTAATATTTACATTTATTTATGTTTTAGTGCAAATTAATAACAACATACAGTTTTTTTTTCTGGAATTTTGAATAATTTTGAATTTTAATTTAATATTTTTGCATTAGTATTTGAAATTTTGCCATGCATATTTTAAAATTTTGTCTTAAAAATGTTATTATTATTATTATTATTATTATTAATATTATTATCTTTTAGCGCCTATTACTTCCAAGCCCTACTAATTATACATTTCTATATGTATTTTTTTAACTATATAAAAGCAGTAATACTAGAAGTCAAGACTATAATATCAAGATAATAAGTCATAGAATTATGTACCAAGAACAAGTCCAGTAAATTCTCAGTTGCCCAATTTAAAATATAACTATCGTCAATCACGATCAAGAAGAATTGTAGAGTGTACTTTTGGTATTCTAACCCAGCGGTTCCCAAACTTTTACGACCACGGCACCCTTAAAAAATTGTTTGTGTTTCGCGGAACCCTAATGTCTAATCCAACTCAACTACAATTTTTGTAAATTAAAAAAGGAAAATCAATTCCTTAAACTCTCAAGTCCAAATAATATTTTAATGATACTGTTAATGACTTTTCATTATTAAACTTAGTTTAAAAAAAAATTTTCAATCAAACATTTTTTAAACAACAAACATTAAATAAACATAATTTTCTCAATAATCTCATACATCTAACGGAACCCTTGACATTGTCCCACGGAACCCTAAGGTTCCGCGGAACACACTTTGGGAAACGCTGTTCTAACCAAACAATTTGACGTATTTGAAAATAAAATGTTAGTTAATCCGGAAAAAGCTACAACCATAACTCAAGCTGCTTGTGTACTTCACAATTGAATTATGGACAAAGAACATAATTTAACTGACATTCATAATGAAATGGAAACAACATCATCACTGGTAAAGCAAGAATACATCATCAACAAACCTACAAATCGCAGACCACCAAGAGAAGCTATATAAGCTTTTTATATCTATATATTCGTAAAAAGGTTACGACTTATGAAATATTTCGACTCTGAAAAAGGATCAGTTCCATTGAAAAATGTATATACTGTTTAAATACCTATGCTAAATTTGTTTGTATTAAATAAATAATTTTTTTAAATAAAAAAAATAGTTGTACTGTAAAAAGTTGACGGCACACATTTTTAACAACACCCTTAGTAAAAAAAACTATTACTATTTAATAGTTAACTACTGTAATAAGTAGTTTTTGAATAGTTAACTATTTAATAATGTATAGTTTACTATTACAACTAATAGTTTTTGAATAGTGAACTATTTAATAATGTATAGTTTACTATTACAACCAATAGTTTTTGAATAGTGAACTATTTAATAATGTATAGTTTACTATTGAACAAGTAGTTTTTGAATAGTGAAATATTTAATAATGTATAGTTTACTAATACAGCAAATCATTTTTGAATAGTTAACTATTAATTAATAATGTATACCGTAAACCGGGGATACTTTGGCCCCGGGTGGTAACTTTGTCCCACCGTTGAAATTTCACACACTTTTGTATGCTGTGATAAGACATTTGACTATTATCAAAATGTTGTGATGGTTTTCGATAGTTGACAACACTAATAACCGAATATGATAACAGTTTTTGCCATTATCACTTGCCTTGTTATCAAAAAAAATTATGTTTGTCATAACCGTTTTTCGACGCAAAAAAACGCTTTCAAAAACTCTTAACTCGTACTATATGAAATAATCGTCGCTGGACTCAGTAAGACTGATACATTTTCACAAATATAGTACTTATAAAGAATTTATTAAGACATTTGAAATAAAAACAAATGTGTGGCTGTAAACTTACATTTTCGGGGCCGGGGTAACTTTGTCCCACTATTATTTGTTAGTGATAACTGATAGATAAAATGTGAGTAGATACCGAATTTTTTTTTTACATTTTTTGGCATTATTATGTTATTTTAATGTTTCAAATGGTCTTTTGAGGTACTAAAGGTATAACCTACCTACTTTATTTATATGGTTCTTCATTTTTTTCGTCCTTTTTGTTTAACAGTCCACTAAGCCGCGTAAACATGTTCGAGAAATAGGTACAAGGACCTACGTAAATTATAAGCCGGAAATTTTAGAGAGATGTTTGAGAGCCATTTCTACAAAATCAATGACTCAACGCGAAGCGTCAGCACACTTCAAAATACCAAGATCGACTATCAAAAATAAACTTAAGAAAAAACATGGTAAGAACATTGGCCGTCCTACAACTTTTAGTACAGCCGAGGAAACTAGCTTTGCGCAACATTGTACTAAACTGGCAGATTTCGGGTTTCCCTTAATCCCCGCGGATTTAAAGTTGTCCATAAAAACTTATCTAGATTCCAAAGGTGTTCGTGTATCACGATTTAAGAATAATACCCCGGGTGATGATTGGGTCTCTGGTTTTTTAAAACGACACCCAGAACTATCGGTCAAAGTTAGTTCGAATATAAAAAAAAGTCGTGCAAAAATCACTGCCGATGATATAAATGATTATATGGACCGTCTCGAAAAAAATTTAGCAGGTATTCCACCCTCACGCATTTACAATTACGACGAAACCAATCTTACTGACGACACCGGCAATAAAAAAGTCTTATGTAAAAGAGGGACAAAATACGTAGAACAAATTTGCAACAGCACTAAGAGCGCTATTTCTTTAATGTTTTGTGGAAATGCGGAGGGGCATTTAATCCCTAATTACGTTGTATATAAGGCGGAAGCATTGTGGACCACATGGACAGAGGGGGGTCCACCGAACACGAGATACAACCGTAGCAAAAGTGGTTGGTTCGACACTAATATTTTCCAAAATTGGTTTGAGTCAACTTTTTTAAAAGAAGTCCAAGGTGGTGGCCCTTGTGCATTAATAGGCGATAACTTAGCGTCCCACATAAATGAACGCGTGATAGAAATATGTGAAGCTCACGACATCAAGTTCATTTGTTTACCACCAAATACTACTCACATTACACAACCCCTCGATATTGCTTTTTTCCGCCCGATGAAAGGGGCTTGGAGAAATATTTTAAGGGAATGGAAAAAAACAAAAATAGGCTCTTGTTTTACAACTCTACCAAAAGATTTATTTCCCAGACTCCTGACCAAATTGATGGAAAAAATTGATATGAATAAAGCCGAGAATTTAAAATCGGGTTTCATCAAAGCTGGCATCTACCCCTTAAACCGACAAAAACTTTTAGACCGGTTGGCAGAAAATAAAGGGGAAATGTTCGACCAAGACTTAATAGGTAATGCTTTTCTCTGCCGCATTCAAAAAGAACGTGAAGATTTTATTGGTGTAGGTGAAAAACAGAGAAAAAAAAAATTACAAGTGTCGCCCGGCGACAGTATTTCCGTCGAAGAAATTCGAAAATCACGCGGAAACCCAGGACCTTCAAATGAAACACCTCAACCAAAAAAGAAGTTAAAGTACGCTGAGTTGCCTTCCTCGAGCGAATCTGATATTGACGGTATTGACACTTTATTAAGTGACAGTGATGATGTTGATCTTGATCCTGATAGTGACAGCGAGGTAGAGGTGGGCAAAAAACATCGATGTTTTCAAAACATCGATGTTTATGGTCGATACATCGATGTTTTAACATCGATGTTTAGTTATTGATACATCGAAGAAAATAACGATGTTTTGCTTCGATGTTTTACCGATGTTTTGAAATTTTTGTAGAACAATTTTGTCTCGCACCAAAACACATGTTTTTTTTTCACTTTTTTTGTTATTAAATTCTTTAATTTTTTTGTGACTTATGTTTGCGATAGAACGGATCGATATCGTATGATCATTGATCAATGGTGTTGCGTCTGATCTAAAGTCTAAACTGTATAATTGTATTCATTTTTAAATAAGTTTAAACATTTAATCTTTTTACGTTTGATTCAAAATGAGTCGAAGCGATGTGTGGAAGTTTTTCGATAAACGAGATAGTAAAACCGCAGTATGCAATATATGCCAAAAGACACTCAAAACATCAGGTAGAGTACCTATTTCCAATATTTTATTAACCTAACCAACATTGATTTCTGTGATGTGGTTAGGTACTATAACAATAATTGTATTTGTATGGATATGAACTGTCAAAGTCAAAACATAAAAATTATTTGGTACAATACTATTTGAAAGCAAATATTTAAATACACAATTAATAAATTATAGCTCTTAAAAAAAATGTACATTTTATCGATCATTTAACTTAATTATTTTTTTAGGTAATACTACTAATTTGAATGGTCATTTAAAAAATGTTCATGGCAATGTTTTATCCGGAAAAGTGAACTCAAAAGTATGTTCGGTGAAACGTACTGAATCTCAAGAACAACACGAAACCCACCCAGACGACCCAGGACCATCTACTACTGCTAAGACTAATATTGATAAATCAACTGAAAACAGTGATAATGATAGTATGGAAAATATGACCCAAAATACATTTATGAGTTCATTTAAAAGGCAAAAAACAATAAATGAATCATTTGCATTTTTAAATTCTTTCAAAGAAGGTGGTCATAAATCTGAAAAAATTTTTAATGCAATAATGTACATGGTGTGCAAAGATAATCAACCACTTAGCATTGTAGAAGATAAAGGCTTTGTTCATTTGATGAATGTTGTTGCACCTAATTTTAAAATTCCAAGTCGGAGGGAAATCTCTCGTAGAATATTTTTAACGTATGATTCAATGAAAAATATGTTTATTGACAAATTAAAAAATGTTCAACACTTTGCGTTGACTACTGATATATGGACAGATATTCAAACAAGAAGTCATATTGGCATTACAATACATTTTGTGGACAACTANTAACATTACTTCAAATAAATTTAAATGTTATATAAAACATAAAATACAAATATTGAAACATTCTTACAACATTATTGCTGTAATGTTTTAAAAATTTTATAAATTTCAATTTAATTTAATATTTAAAAAGTGGACAAAACATGAATATTTAACATTATAGTAACATTCCAGTAATATTATTGTAATTAAATTAAAACATTTCTGTAACATTATATGTTACTTTTGAAATCTTACAGAAATGTTTCAATAACTTTATTTGGCTGTCTGGGTATTGATATAGCATTTGACAAAAAACGTCAGATTATATGTTTTGCTCATGCATTAAATCTTGTAGCTCAGCAAGCCATATCAAATGTTCCTGAACTTGTATCTTTAGTTTCAAAAGTTAAAAATATCGTCAGATGGTTCAAGCAAAGCGTTGTTGCGAGTGACGACCTTAGAAAGGCGACTAAAGGTGATGGGAAACTGCTTCAAGAAGTTCCAACACGTTGGAACAGTACGTTTTATATGTTGGAGAGGTTTCTTTGTTTAAAACAAATTGTAAATGACATTGTCCATAGGCATATTTCTGCTCCAAATATGGTGTCGGCAAAAGAAGTACAAGATATCTCGGACGTAATAGATCTTTTAAGACCAGTAGAAGCTGCAACCAAGGAACTTTGTGCCCAAAAATACATAACTACAAGTAAGGTGATTCCTATGGTGTCTATACTGCAGAAAAATATTAAAGAATTCCAACCAAAACAAGAAATGGGACTTCAGCTAAAATCTGCCATTATTGTACAATGTGATAAACGTTTCTGTTCAGTAGAAAGTTGTTCCCTTTTGGGTATGGCAACTATTTTGGACCCACGTTTTAAAAAAGTTTATTTTAAAGACACCGTTGCATTATCCAAAATGCTGAAGTATATATCTAATGAGATCAAACAATCACAAACCATGAGCTCCGGTGAAAGTTCATCTGATACAGATAACACAAGTAATAATTTTGAATATACAATTTATCATATACAAAATAAATCTGTGTTTTACATGTATGTATAATAATTATTTTTTTTATTTTTCAGTGGTAGAAGAACCTCAGTTGATCAATTTGTGGCAAGATCATGCTAAATATGTTCAACAATCTACCAGCCGTAGATTCCATGGAAGACAGTTACAAGATAGTGAATTTCCCTCCGAATTAAATTTGTACCTGAAAAGCAGTCATGCCCGACTATCAGATGATCCTTTGCTAATATGGAAGGATATGAGCAAAGTGTATCCTATACTATCAAAAGTAGCCATTAAATATTTAGTACCTGTTGCAACGTCTGTCCCTAGTGAAAGATTATTTTCTAAGGCAGGATTGACATTAACTAAACAAAGGAATCGTTTAACTTCTAAACATTTAAATAAGTTGTTATTTTTACAGTCTATAGACGATACTTTATGGTTAGGACGTTAGGTTAGTAAGTTAAGTTTAGTTTTGTTAACCATTTTATGTTACTCGTAAATTAATGTTTTTTTATAATAAAGTTTCTAATTTTTTCTAAATTTAAAAAAAACATTTATTTTGTTCGTAAAATATAAACTAAGTAGTAACTAGTAAGTATTACTTTACTACTAAGTAAGTGGCCCACAAAATGAACCAGCCCATTGGGAAAATTCCCAATTTCCCGATAAGCCAATCCACTACTTGCCATAACTGTAATTAAAGGGCCATAAATTGGTGTGCAAACTGCAAGGCACTAAATGACTTAAATGGTGAATTAATAAAAAAAAAGATAGAAACTTGACCTTTAAAAACTTTTTTTTGGTTATTTAAATTTTTTCATGTTCTGAAAAGTTTTTATGTTTATGTATTAAAAACATCGAAAAACATCGAGGTTATACTCGAAAATCCGATGTATCGACAACATCGATGTTTGAAAAATTTTGCCCACCTCTACAGCGAGGATGTTGATAATCTCGATCTGGCTGTCGCCGAAGCAGAGGAAGAACAACAAGCTTCGAATTACAACGTTGGCGATTTCGTAATTGTACAATTTGAAAACAAAAACTTTCCTGGTCGTATTATATCAATTTTCGATAAAGGCGCAAAAGTAGATTGTATGGAGAAGTTGTCAAAACAGTGGAGGTGGCCGTCCAAAAAAGACTGTATTGACTACGAATGGAGCGACATAATACGCAAAATTCAGCCACCGTTATTGTGTAAGCGCAATTTTTTTAGAGTACCAGACCTTGAAGATTTTGTCTGATAACCTGTCTTCTTTATTTTGTTTAAAGTAAATACAAATTTACTAAGTAAGAACTACTTTTTTTTTAATTTAATGTATTTTTCGAAGAATATAATTTTTTTCCCTTAAAAGGCTGTTTTATTTGTTCATTTAGCTTGTTTTACCATAAAAAATTGGTTTAATCTAATCTCAAGAACTTGCTGATTAATTTGGCATAGGTTAACTTTAGCCCAAAGTAACAGGAACGAAAATATATAAAGGATATTGGAGGTGGGTTAAAATTCCCCCATTGCCGGGAAACATTGGCCCAGATTTTTGAAAAAATTGTTTATACTTAAAAAAATTCAAAAATTCAAAATTAGATTTTGGAAAAAGCATGTCCAGACCCCCACTATTACGTCAATATTTTTTTATTTTCATTTTTTTAATTGCTAGCTAGTTAAAATTAGCCCCAAAGTTTAAAAATGATGAAAAATGGCGCAAAGTATCCCCGGTTTACGGTAGTTTACTATTACAACAAATAGTTTTTGAATAGTGAATTATTTGTTAATGTATAGTTATAACTGTTTCTTTAAGTAGTTTTTAAATAGTGGACTATTTGGTAACATAGGATTTACTGTTGTAAAAAATATTTTTTGGTTGGGTCACATAAACCTCACAATTGAAGAGGGTAGTATTTGTATAGCAGACGATTGGCCACTTATAATTTACTATATTATTGTCTATAATCTATATTATAATAATAATAATACTTTGATAGATTACTATAAGTAGGTATAATGAATTGTTTTATTTATAAACAAAAAATAAATAAAATTTATCAGATTATAAAATAATAAATGATTAAGTATTATTGTAACAAAAGAACTAAAAAAAAAATTTAAAATTATAAAACGTAACAAGTATATTTTAATCCCGTTCAAAAGAATTAACAATTGGTGTAACGTACAGAGTGTCATTATGTAATATCCTATAACATTTAGATTTCAGTTCTTCTGGAAAAAAACATATAATATTATTGCTTAATTTTGTAGTTATAGTAGCAGTCTTCATAACAGGTGAAATATTAATGTTAGGTATTTGAATAAGTTGATGCCCCATTAAAATACTCTTAAAATTACAATTTGTATTAATTCTATATTGCAGCAAATGTGAGATATCTACAAATTCTCCATCTTTAAGTTGAACTGTACTATTATGTCGTTTTTTTAAACGTTGGTATGTTGTAGTGTGAATTAACATACCATCCAGAATAAAACGATGAAATGACTGAAATTCAGTTGTATTCGGTAATGTCTTGCCAATCTTATTTTCTATACATACTTTTTGTTGTAAAGTTAAATTTAAATCTTCAGAGAGAGGTTTACCAAATGTAGTTAACGGTCCTGTTTGAATTGCATTGGTGACATGAAGATATCCACTCAATTTCTTAAACAACTTATTAGCACATGAATATTGAGTAAGTGACTGAGTAGTGGTTATGTCTGAAATCATTACTCTTAAATTTCTTTCAAGTTGATAATTTTTACAAATTTGTTCTGGTACACCTTGTGTACCCTGAAATAGTTTGCATAGAGTACCATTGAAGTGTTAAAAAGGAAATGCAGACCATGCCCACAAACAACCCCACAATTTCACATGTTTTGGTAAGTGTAGTAATAAGTGTACATTAAATTTCAGAAAATGTTCACCATACAAATTTGGAATAGAAGAAACAAATTTATTGAGGCAAAACTCAGCATGATCTATTTGCTCATTATTAATTTTGTTTTGTAGTAAGGTATATATTCCTATGATTAAGTAATTCCAATGTTTATAATATCTTTGAGGCAATACTCTCTGGAGACAAACTGTAGAGGTATATAGTAAAAATGTGCGCCATTCTGAAGCTTTCCATTGTTTTCGATCATGAATACTTCGTGATGTTCTTGTAACCTCGTGTGGTGGCTTTGTATTTAATAAAATATCATCAAATTCTCTAACTTTTCGTCCTAAATACCAAACACAAGTATAATTGGACGAGTCAAACCATGCTTCAACAAAAGTTTTTACTACACCAAGTAATACTGAATGCATATAGTCTGGCACAAAACTTTTAATAATATGAAACTCTTCCAACAGTAAGAGAACTGACGCTCCTTTTACTCCTCTTCTAATACAACCATTCAAGTTTACAAAGTCACAGTCATCTAAATGCTGCTGTAGAGTTCTTTTTGGACCAAGACCACCAATATACATGCGTGATTGACCTCTTCCTACACTCCGAATGACTCCTTCATTAAGGCAAAATGGACATCCAAACTTCCCATTGAATTGTTTTATATTTTGAATCATTGGTCTCGCAACCGAATCAACAGATGAAATTATGCTATGTATTTTAATGTTCGTAAGTAATTTACTAGATGGCTGAATAAAATCTATACCATTATTTTGCAAATCACATAGTTCTTTAGTAAATGGCTCTAAAAATGTATTCATATTAGGTTTGGTGATTGAATACCACAATCCAACTAATAAAATATTTTCCCTTCTATCATTATACGACAATTCGTTAATCATTACTTGGATAGGCCATACTGATATTTTGGAAGACTTGAAAACTTGTATTCCATCTGTATTCCATTGCAAACTTATCCATTTTTCTGCATTATACTTAGCTTTTAGTTTTGTATACATTGTTCCACTGATAACATCATTGATTGTGTCATCATGACTGTAGTCCCAACAAAGTTTGGTTCCAATATTTGTTTCCAATACATTTTTTATTTGATCTTTCAGTGGAAATGTTAAAAAATAACCTGATGATACTTGTAATCTTTTCATATTATTTTCTGTTGAACAATGAGGACATTCAACTTGAGTATTTAATGTATTCATCTCATCTAAGAGTCCATGACAATTTTCACAAATAAAATTTTGTTTTGGGGGATCATTTTTATACTGTTTTAATAAATAATATTTAGATTGATGAACAATACATGGTGTATGACAATTTACTAGATCTATTAAATCATCCAATGCTCTTGCTGTAAATTTATGTCTTAAGGAAAACATTAACAACAAAAGTTCACTTTCTCCCAGTGATATTTTGCACCCTTCATATAAAGGCTTATTTCTGATATTAACTGGCGGGGTTTGAAAAGTCCCATCAGCTTCCTAAAAAAAATATTATGTTTAAGTATGCAATTTCTATAATTTGTTTAGCAGTTCATTATGTCAGATGGTTGTAATATATTAATATTGTGTTAATTTGTTATTATTATTGTAGAAATATCTTCTATAAGTAGGTAATTATGATTTGGAAATATTATTATCATTAGCAATAACAATTAAATACCTAATTAAATTTAAACATTTTAATATGATAAAATATTTAAAAAATGTTGGTACAATATAGGTAATATTATTACTGTTGCTTATTGTAATATATTACAACAATTTATCCATATTATTTGTATTACTTACCGGCAAATCTACATTATCTGTAAAAATATCATCTTCATCAACATCATAGCCATTATTATGTTGGAGAGTATCATTTTCCTGAACAAAATTTAAAAATCATGTTTTTATATTCAAACATCTTAAATGTAACATTTTAAATCAATTTAAAAATAATTAAGTTACTCAATTTTTAATAGGTATTCAATATTATGATGGTAAGTTGATTTTAATTTTTTGTATTAAATGTTTTTTTTACTAAATAATTAATTTTAAATAGTAGGTAATATTTATTTAAGTATAAAAGCTCTAGTTAAGTCAGTTGCCGTAGGTATTATAAATTAAATAAAATTCCAGTTTTTGGGTAGAGTATTTTCTAATTTTCTTTTTTTAAATTATCGTATAATGAATTTAAATATTTACATAGGTATTTCATTAAGTTTTAGATATATATTAGACCTATGTATAGATTTAATTTGAAGTGGTTAATGTACTAATTTATCTAATATATAATTATATATAAGGTGTATTAGGTGTAATTGCACCTTTTGTAGTTACTCCCTTAAAATTATTTAATTTTGTTAATCACCTGTTCTGTATCATTAATGATCATATCATGAAGATCATCATCAGATTTATTGTTTATTTCTTCAACTCTTGAAATGTGCACCTATATTGATCATTGTTTATATTATAGTTAATAAGCTATATAATATACTAAATATATTATTGATTATGTATTAAGAATGTTAGATATAGCAGTAGGTATCTACCGAAACAAATTAAATTAATATGTTTATATTATGTACCTGTTTTGATTGAGACCATCGTGTCTGTCTAGAAACAATTATTGGAGTGTCAGGCTCTGATACATTATGTGTAAGATATTTTTTATATCTTCCTCTTGGCAAGCTGCTATTGTTTTCTGATATTGACATAATTATTTACTATACCTATGTGTTATAATATAATACGTCGTATATTGCATAGTATTACTATTTGTTAAAATGAGTAATAATTTTTAGTTAAATTTTATAATAACTATTTTAGAAATAGTTGTATTATAATTTATAGTCTATAGAGTATAGACTATATTAGAATAAATATAGTACCGTATTATAAAATATTACAATATAATATAATATTATATAATATCTACATACATATATAATACGATACAGCCAATGAGCGCCATCACATGTCCCATACGTAAGTACGTCACAGAATAGAATAACGACGGTTAACCTCAAACCTATATTTTTCGTTATACCACAATTCCATATTTCCATTTTCGCGTCACGAGTTCCGCCGACTCTTTGCATTGCGACTTACGATTTCGAATTGTCATGCTTAATGTATTTAAAGTGTAATATTGTTCTTTCGTAATTCGTTTGTAGTTTGAATAATATTTCTTGTTTAAAAGTATTATAATTTTGTCAAGTTTAAGTGATCTTATATTATTAACTTTTAAAAATGTCAATTTCGAGATTATACAATGATCCAAAATGTGTAGACATATATGATGATTCAAAATGTGGTTTATTTGAGTTCACAAATGAAGAAAATGCCGTCCAAGTAGGATACTTGGGATGGATAACTCCAGACTCGTCCACTATTACAGATTTTATCTTTTACGAAGCATTAATTACAAATAACGCAGATATTGAAATGAAATGGCCGAAATGCGATGTTATATACAGTTCCAAAATGGTGAAACGTGCACAAAAAGTAGAGTGGATAAATGTATCAGCCCGACTTCTTGCATATGGGAGTAAGTATTTTATTTATTTATGTTACCTAATTTGTATAATACATAAGAAGACACTAAACATAAATATATTTTCATCTCCATCTTAGAAACATTTGACATTGTTACCTGGTTAGTAAAATATTATAATTGACCATAGATACGTACATAGACACAAATATTAAGAATACTGGGTACTGGGTAGGTCAATCACTCATAACTTGCTTTATATCAATGTACCAATCGATTAAATATCAATAAAATCCTAGAGATTCCATAAATAATAGTTTTACTTATATTCCTTTAAGTGTGATGATAAATTATTATCTAAATGTAACTCAATCAATAGTAGTTAACTTCAATAAAATGTAGTCAATAGTCTTTACATAAATAATACATTTAATAATAGTTGTAACAATCTATAATACCAACTTTATAGTTTTTACCTATGTATTATACTAAATTAATTATAAGTCTGAGTTGCAATTAACTGTATATGTATAAATATAGCATGGGTCGAAATGTGTGACAAGAGCAACGTTATCATCAACTTTGATGAAACAAATTTGACACGTAGTACAAGACGTATACGTCATGCAGCTGACAATGAACAAAATACCAAGGTACCTACATAATATTTTTACATAATAACGGTAGGTATTTACATAATTACAAAATATTGATAACTATAACAACTAGGTATACCTAAATATATTAATAAAGCAGAAGGGCTATTATATATATATATATGGTATATTTATATATATATATTATCTTATAATATTTATTTATATTTATTTGTGAATGATCACACATAGTAGGTACTAGGTAGGTATGTAATATTAAAGATACTTATTACATATTATTATATGGTTATAATTTATCGTTGAAACTATTTTTAAGGTCAATATAAAAAAAAACAACCGTAAAGCATTGTTTAAAAAGAAAGAGGCTTTATCAAATTCTTCAAAATCTTCTATTCATATTATGAAACAGATAAGAAACGGTAAAACCATACTACCAAAATCTGCTACGTTAAAAAAAAGGAAGAGAAGTAATTCAATTGAAAGTAACAATGGAGATTTATTGGTAAACATATAAAACTTGTGTGTTATTAGTTATAAGTTATCATATAGGTACTGTTTTATCTATAACTCAATAATCTAATAATACATAGTACCAAATAATTACTTGCACAATAAAAACTTTCATATTATTAAAATATTAAAATGTTGTATCAACACTATAATCTGAATTGATAATAGCTTATTAGGTATATCAACAACATTTTATATTATGTAGCTTTATTGGTGCAAAAAAATATGAAATTTACTTGTCATCTCAATTTGCTTTACCTATTTAATATATTACTTTTAATAACATAATACCATCTACATTTAAATAGTATAGGTACCCACTCTGAAATTCTGATAGGTATATAAAATATGTAATACCTATCTAAATTGTTGCTAATATTCATTTAACACTACTACAAGGTATTTATAAATTATAAGCATATTATGCTTGTGATGTATAAAAGTTTAATTCACACTTTTCTCTTAAAATATAGGTAACTTTTATTCATAAGTTAGGTAACTAATATTTTTAAAATATAGTAATAAATTATGAAAACATATAACCTATTTTATATTATAAAAAACAATTACAGCAAAAAATTGATTAATTATCAAAACGAAAATCTTGTATTTATTTAAATAAAAAATGATTTAGCCCGTAGATTATATTAATGTATAAAACATTTTTTGATTACTTGGATAGGATGATATAGATGATGATGACGAAGACCATTCTAAGTTAAGTAAAGATGAACTTAACAACAAAATTAAAAGTCTTAAACTATGAAAACCGAAAATTAAGATCTGAAGTTGCACAACAACGAGCAATAATAGAAGCTTCTGAATGTAATATATTAAATTATTATTACCTAAATATTTTAATATTTTTTAGTTTTATAATATATTTTGTAATTTTTTATTAGATGTACCTAGTATCTTAAATATTATATTTCTCATTCTCATTTAATTTATTATGTGTAAAAATATAACATTTTTTTGTATATACATTATAACACAACTGAATAATTCATAATTATATAATGATTATGAAGTGTAGAGTTTATTTGTCATTATGTCTTGTGTACTTCTGTTTTAGCTATATCTAATATAAATAAAATATCAAATGAAATATTATCATCATTAAATCAGTCATTAAATATAATTAAAACTAAAAAACTAGGCAAACCCGCTAGGTATTAAGATATCAGAAACTGTTAAACTAGTAAGTAACATAAACATTTTGTTCACCTATAATATAATAATACTCATTAACTCAGATGGTTCATTAATTATTTTAGCCAGCAATATCAAGCAATCCAACACTACATCAAAAAAATGGAGAATCAGCCAGTCATCAAGCTGTAGTTATTGATGACACTAATATACCTACAGATATTAGTAATATTTCAGAATTGTCAGCTCCTTTACCTGAATACCAGATGCTTGAGGTCATCAGTACTAATGAACGGCCAGTTAATAATAATTTGGTACAAAAACTAAGTGATAATAATATAATATATGAATCTGTTAATATGTAGTAGCCTTTTAGTAGAGATTTTCAGTTTTACCCAAGCTAAATGTATATACTATGATTATAGTTTTAAGATTTTCTTTTTGTGATTTGATTGATTAATTTATTGATTTAATTCTTTCAACTGATTTCATTATAAATAATAATTATGTTAATTTTACTTTGTATAGCTGCCCTCACATAATTACAACCAAAATGATTTGTACAACCTTTGCGTGTCAGCTGCAGCAGCAATGGATAAACCAACTGCAGCATTGCAGTGCCTTCCTTCAGTAATAATAATATATTATCTAAATAATATTATCTTGATCTAATTTAGTTTAATTTGTAGCAAAAAGAACATTATCCAACTTCAAATGAGAACTGCAGTGGTCAGCTGATTGACATTTTAGTGGCCGATTTGCCAATAATTGACAATAGTGATGATAATGTTAGTGTAATACATACTGAATAATTTATATTTCTCAAATGTTAGTACCAAAATTATAATAATAATTTTATTTTCTGTCTTTAGAATTTCGAAAACTTGGTGGAGTTATGGCCCAGAAGTGGAGTAAAAGTTCATCCTAATAAATTGGCATTAATCAATAGAAAGTCATTTGCCAAACTTGTTGGTGATCTGATGTTAATCATTTTCAGTGAAACAGATCTTAAAACTGGGTCCATAACGGGAAAGAAGTGTAATTTTAAAAAATCAAACGAATCTCCAAAAAAAAAGCTAGATGAAGTTAAAACCCGTGCTATTCTTGGTAAATATACATTAATATTAATTATTTAACACCATATAAATAGGTATTACTTATTAAAATCTTAACTGAAATGCTGAAACCTATATTTAATAAAACAAATAGCTATATTCAAAAATTATAAATTGTACATCTTTAGGCACATACGCTGATGACACGCTAATAACCGCCTCCCACGAAAGCCACGTCACAGCCAGTGAAATGATCCAAAACCATTTAAATATAATCAGCTTGTGGGCAAACAGATGGAAAATCAAAATAAACGAAACTGAATCGGTTCAAGTAACTTTTTCACTACGTAATCTCGATTCTCCACCTGTTACGTTAAACAATATAACAATTCCTAAGGCAAACGAAGTTAAATACCTTGGACTAACTCTCGACAAACGCTTAACCTGGAGCCCACACATAAAACTTAAACGTAAAACTGTTAACTCTAGACTTCATATTCTAAGACCACTCTTAAAATCCAAACTTTCCCTTTCAAATAAACTTACTATATACAAATCAATAATTAGACCTGCCTGGACATATGGCATCCAGTTATGGGGCTCCGCAAAGCCCTCTATTATCAACACGCTTTAAGCTTTTCAATCTATCTGTCTACGATTAATAACATCTTCTCCCTGGTATTTCACAAACAATAATCTTCACAAAGACCTAAAAATTCCTACACTCAATCAATTAGCAAAAGCACATTACTCTAAATTTCATTCCAACTTAAACTCTCACAGTAATCCATTAATAAAGCAACTTTCTTCCACCTGACTTAATATTATATAAATATAAACTATCTCTTTGCATACAAAATATAATAAAAAGCTGGTTATAGCCAATACAGTCAACAATAAAAATCAGCTATTTTAAACTTAATATACCTAAATCCACTGTTCTACCAATGTATGTATTTATATAATTTGTATTATCTATCAGTATATAGTATGTAATAGTATTAAATAATTAATTTTTTTATTTATTGTTGTAGATTTTACTTTATCCATATTTCCAGAAACAAATAAAGGCGAAATTGAAAAGGCAATGCGTATGAAATTAAATAATTTTAACAAAAAAAAAACTGGATCTCTATCCGCCACCACTACAACAGTTCCATAATATAAATACTACCTTATATATATAACTAATATGCCTAGTTTATAATCTTAAATAAAAAATATTAATTATGTACCACAATTTTTTGTTTTTTTGTATTATATATCCTACATTACTATATACAATAATATTTTAGTTTATGGGTACTATTTATAAAAAACATTTAAAGAGCTTATTACTATTATGATACATGCAGTTCTACAGTAGTGAAACTTCTCAAATGTAGTAGGTAGTAACTAGTAAGTAAAACTACCAATATGTATAATTAAAAGTAATCAAATCTAGTAGTAATACTATTAAAATCTAGTAGTAAAACTATATGAATCAAGTAGTAATACTATTAAAATCTAGTAGTAAAACTATTCAAGTCTAGTAGTAATACTATTAAAATCTAGTAATAAAACTACTAAAATCGAGTAGTAAAACTATTCAAGTCTAGTAGTAATACTATTAAAATCTAGTAGTAAAACTACTAAAATCTAGTAGTAAAACTACTAAAATCTATTAGTACAACTATTCGACACTATGTAGTTGTAAACTATTGAGACTTTTAGTAGTTTGTCCGAAATGACTATTGGAAAAAATTTAATAGTTTTCTAATAGTTATTTTTACTAAGGGCAGTAATGTTGTTCTAAATGTATTCAACTCCGTACAAGTATACAATTTGGAATTTCGTATGTAATAATAATAATTCAATAACTTAATAACTTAATATAATACTTATATAAATATATATATTTTTTAATTTATTCAAATTACCATCAACATTCATTTCTTTGCTTATTTCTTCCCATAACTTGTCTTGTACAATTCTGTTGCTGTGGTCCTTGTATCCGAAATTATAAATAGATGGTCTCATTTCCACTAAACTTACTAGTATTTCTCCATCACAAGCCATTATGTGATAAGTATATACAAAATATTATTAAAAATATATGCAAAATACAAAATACACGAATAATATTCTTTCTTGTCTAGTTGTGACTAAAGAAAAATGTGGACACTCAGACAGTATCAGTCATGACTAATTGTGATTTAAAGCAAAAATGTTTTGTTTTGACTATGTCTTATCAATGTGCGTATGCAACGTAATTTCCTATGTTCTATTTTTAACAAAACTGTGTTAGGCTGACTAACACTGTCTAACGTAGTTTTGCTCTTTTAGTGTGTGATCGGCCTTAGATTAAACCTAATTATAATCTATGTCATCATATTTATTATAAATGTTCCATAATATGGTCTATATAACATACTAAAAGCAAAGTTCTACAATTTCCTTGAAATCTATTTTTTTTATATATTTTATTTTGATGAAAATAAAAATAAAATTTTAATTTTAATCCATATTATGAGGTACAATTAACACCTCTACATACGAATAGTTAAATGTTAAGAGGACACCACAGTTCCATACCCTCATAATATGCATACATATTACGTAGTCTCTTTCTTACAAACAATTGTTGTATCACAAAATATGTATGTATTAGTATTGTAATAATATTGTATGCTATGTTTTTGGCACAAAATTAAAATAAAATAAATTACGTATGTAATACGTATGCAATATAAATAAAGTATAAAATACTCAGGGCTGACTAATATTAATATGATAAAATATACTTAAAACATTGGCTGACGAAGCTGCCCCTGCTCAGAATTCAGAATTGTTTTTCGTATTCTGCAATGATGTATCATTGAATTCAAATTTTCCTATTTTAAAAATTATTAAAAACTTCTTTGAACTTTTGTGGATTAATACATTGAAAATGATGGTGAAGTGAGCAGTTGATGGTCAGACTTGATTTTGAAGTAAAAACATTCGAAGTTTATAGTTTTTGCTTCAGGAACAGTTTAAATGATTAACTTCGGGTTACACAGTCCCAGATAGATGTGGCCTAGTGGGGATCGATATTCCGTGCATCCTCAGCACTTAGGGCCGGGAACGATTCTCACGGCAGTTCTATATATTTTTTGCACTTTTTTTTCGTTTTTATTTGGTTCAAATTGCCAGATTTTTCATTTTACTATTACATTTGAACATTGAGTTCCAGTTTTAATAACTCTATATAAATCCATAGATTTTTATTTTTATTTTTTTTTGTTCTAACCTTGCCGGGTTATAGATGATATCTTAGAAGAATTAAGTTAGAATTAGCTTATAAACATAACCGTTTAAACCTAACTATAAACAGTTAATATCTGCTATATAACTATAATAGTTTAAATTATTAGACTTTTGTGTAAGCATAAATTTTAAATTAAGGAAATTCCTATTTACTATAATGTTACATGAGTAGTGACAAAACAAAAAAAATAATTAAGGAAATAGTTTTAACTACAGTTATATAGGTAATCATGATATCTATGTAAAACATACTGTTGGATGCAAATACACAAGGTGTGCCTAACCAACGGTCCACAGGTCATTTAGACCTATGCTGAATAATAAACAGCCGACCGGTTCACAGATGTGTGCGCGCAGCCCGCCGCTCTCGGTTGTTATGCCGACGACAGCGTCGTCGATCGTGGTTGTGCGTGTATGTTATGCCGTGTCGCTAGCTGCACATACATATTGTTGTACATACACATATTGTTCCGTCGGAATTGTGTTTATCATACGTTACTATACATTTTAAACTCCATCACGCACAACCAGTCCACTGATCTGTGCTATACAGTCGCATAGTAAGACTTACTTTACGGACTAGTCGAAGGTGTCAAAGGATACTGGGTGTCGACGTCGTCGATTCTTATTGCCGAGTCAACCAGCTGCCACCTTCATTATTCCTTACCAGTGCAGCTCATCGCCGTCATAATCCAGGTCATGTGAGTAGGCTATACCCGGTCTTATTTTATTCTATTTGTCCTTTTATTGTAAAATCATTAGTATTATTATTCATTTTGATTCAGTAGCGCATAACGCCTTGTTTATTATTATTACGTACTTGAATTATTTATTTATCATATTGGTCATATTCATTATATTATGTTAGTTAGTATGATTAGTTTATAGCGCCGAGCGTCGCTTAATATTTATTTATTATTATTATTATGTATTCCCCTGTTAATTGTGTGTTACGTCTTTTGCGTTAATTCATTATATAGCTGATCACGCTGTTATTAAGAATTGTTCTTGCTTTTCTTATTTTTTTGAACCTGACAATATACATTTATGTAAACAAAACGAAGTCAACTTCCCTGCCTTGGCTTAGGGTTTGGTTCGTTACATTTGTTCAACACAATTCCGACGGAACAATATGTGTATGTGCAACAATATGCTTGTGCAGCTAGCGACATGGCACAACATACACGCACAACCACGATCGATGACGCTGTCGTTGGCGTAACGACCAAGAGCGGCGGGCGGCGCTCACACATCCGTGAACCGGTCGGCTGTTTATAATTCAGCATAGGTCTAAATGACCTGTGGACCATTGATTAGGCACACCTTGTGTATTTGCATCCAACACATACAGTTATTTTTGTTATTGTTTTTGTTGATCGAATAATTGTGATTATTTCTGTCTTTCTAGACGTAGACGACCACGGTTATACTTCCGCTTGCCTTGAAATAAAGATTCGTATATTTGCACTACGAATCCTACAACACCCAGTTTCGTACGTTTTTCAAATTGGTCAACACAAATATTACGGCAAAGATTGTACCAATCCGACACGGTATGTTGACTTTTGCCTGTCCATTTCATAGTTTTAGTTACTTTCATACCATGTGCTCAATACCATACGAGCTCTACAATCTGGCATAAACTTAATCCGTTATTACATTTTCCATTAATATCGACATAGGTGAAAAGTGGATTTTTTTACGAATGGACTGATAAGTTTGACAACCACATGTTTGGCAACTTAAGTATTTTATTTTAATAAATTGCCCATAGGAATCTCGTTTGCGGCTATTTTTATAACATTCCTTGAGAACGCCACCACACAATTCATTGCTAACATTATTGATATTTTCACAAAATTCTTGTTTAGGTTTTGTTTTAAAAAATGTACACAAGTATCATCAGTATAAATAATATGTCTATATAAATCACCAATTGAAGTCATTTTGAATACAATACAAATGACAAACACACGCGAATAATTCACAGACACAACTAATCGTTAAAAACCCGTAGGATCTAACTATGTAGAGTGTAGATAAATATTATTACGATTATATAGATATTATATAACATCAGACGATAAATAGTATTTGCAGATAGCATACGACACCAGTATTTATTGCGTAGATAGCATACGACACCGCTACCTAACAAATTTTAAATTTTTAAATTTTTATAACTGAGGATCGAAAATTTAAAAGAACGTTCCGCGTAAGCAGTTTTTAACGTAGGTAAGAAAAAAATATAACTTTTATAGACATTTTAAGTTCAAATTTGGTCAAAATTACATATTAACATGAATAACGTCGATGACTTACAAATAACATTAATTCAACTTACTGGCTATAATGTGTTAATGATAACAATATAAATATAATATAATATAAACCAAGGCTGACAAGCCTCTGCTCAGAATAGTTTTTTGTATACTATATCGTATCGTATATTATATTATATATTTATATCGTTGAATTTAAATTTTATACATTCTACTTCAATAACCCACTTATAAGTTATAACCCACTGTACATCAAAACAGTAATATTGTGAATTGTGATTGTCGCAATTTATTTTCTAAAGTTATAAATTGTCATAGGTAAATTTTATAAGCCAAACACTATCTTTGTCGATTACAACAAATTTTTAAGTTATTCCGGAATATAATTTTCATAGTAATGTACCATCAGAACTTGTAACAACTCGAACATTATGAAAACGGCGAGTTGTGTACTGATGGCCAATTGGCAAAATTAGAGGGTAGACGTACCTATTGTTGACCTCAAGCATACTAGTCAATTGTATCAAAAACTTCATACTCAAATTTGTATGTATGTTCATTGTTTATGATATTGTCTCAAAAAAATGGAATAGTAGGGCAAGAAAAAAAAGGTTTGGAAAAGGAAAACGGTGAATTAGATCTTCAATTTCGTCCAAAAATTTAAGTTATTGCTGATAGGGAATTTAGCAAGCGTTCGTTTAAAATTCATTAGGTACAATGCATTGTCGGGAGTTGTAAGTTTTAGAAATAATTCATGAACAATACCTAGTATGGAATGGACTTCATGTTAAACAAAATTCAAATTAAGTAACAAAATGTTTCATTTATTTTTAATTAATTCATATAACATTTGAAGAAAAATATTAACTCTATATATACCTTTAAGTTCATCAAAAAAAATGTCATAAAAAATTAGTAATTAAAAAAAAGCCCATTCCCTAGAAATAACATTTCAAGAGTTTAGAATAACGAATCGCGAATAAAAGAAAAAATTCCAACGGTGATCGCATACCAGGATGTTTTAGGATATTATTACAAAATAATTTACTGAGACTTAGATATACTGTTACTGAAGCTATAAGGTTAAAAAAAATGAAACAGGATCTATTTCTTATTAGGTACGATGAAAAATTGGCATGACTAAAAACGGATGTCATAAATGGACCAAATCATGTTTTTGGAAATCATGGCGATTGCTCTCAATATTTCTACCAAGGTAATAAAAAAGGTTAAGTTAAATTAACATTTTTTTTTTTATCGAACATTTTTTTTCAAATTATTTAAATATACTAGAAGTGTCGATAAAAATTTAGAATAGACAAAAAATCTATAAAATTTAATACAGTTATATAAAAATATGTTAAATATTCTAGATTGACAGATCATCTCCGTTCAGAGTCGTTTTTCTTATAATCCCAGACAGCCAAATAAAGTTATTGAAACATTTATGTAAGATTTCAAAAGTAACATATAATGTTACAGAAATGTTTTAATTTAATTACAATAATATTACTGGAATGTTACTATAATGTTAAATATTCATGTTTTGTCCACTTTTTAAATATTAAATTAAATTGAAATTTATAAAATTTTTAAAACATTACAGCAATAATGTTGTAAGAATGTTTCAATATTTGTATTTTATGTTTTATATAACATTTAAATTTATTTGAAGTAATGTTAAGGAAATATTATTTTAAAGTTTTCTTCATATTTTTTTACTTTTACTACTATAACCATAGGCGCCCATTGGGGGGGGGGGAAGATAGGGCACTTGCCCCACCCCCCTAGACAAAAAATATTAAAAACTTGTAGCTTAATAAACATTACCATAATATTATTATTATCTTTATTACCTAACAGTTGAAAATTTTTTTATTTTGATCCCCCTCTAAAATTTTATCTATTGGCGCCCATGATTATAGCTATTACTTTTTGTTTATACTTATTTAGAAACCAAGGGTAACACAATGCAGTTATAAAGCCAATGTTTTAATACAAAAACTCAATTTAATTTTTACTTTACATTTTTAGTAACAAAATGATTAAAACAAAATTATATTTTTATTATATTTTTTAATGTTCATTTAATGAACATTAAAACAATAACTAATCATTAAGTAGTTTTTTCTGCTGCTTTCATTTTGTTTATAATTCTAAATTTTGAATGATTTATCCAATTCGCCAAAGGGTCATTAAATTCTTTGTCAATTTTATCCTTGAACTTCGAGTGAATTCTTAATGCATCTGTAACATATAAAAAAACAGTTTTAGATATTCATACATTGTCATTTTCATTCATTTATAATAAATACCGATTATAAGTTGATAAGCAGGTAATTTTGAAAAATTCTTTTTCTGTTTCTTTCCTTGCAAAGAATAAAATGTGAGAATATCATCAGTAAACATGCGACTAACAAGACGACGTACACTATCCCCAATATCTTTATTTCCTACTAATAAAGATAACTTTGACACCTGTATAAAATACAATAAAACAATAATATTATATTCGTGGTAATATATTTACTCAGTGACAAGGAAAATGAATAATATCATACATATTATACAGTACAAATTATTTATAATTCATCGGTTTATAAGGGAAATTTGATTTTAAATCTTTATTTAATATTCCTTAAATACACTTTAAAGAGGATGTCAAACTTGTATATGTTGTCTCTACAGTTTTACTAACATACAACATAACAAATTTGCGTTTAGCAGAACTCATTTTATGTTGTTAGCTTTAATTTTAGAGTCAATCAACCTGCTATTATCAAACTTAAAGGTAATATATTATCCAGGGCATCTCATGGGCTTTTAATGATATTATTATTATGAATTTAATTAATATAGATTTTGGTTATAAAAATATAATGGCACAAATTCCTTCATTTTTTAAGAGTTCAGATCCAATTATATAACAAATTTCTACTGTATATATGCCTGAAGAATAGATATCAGTTTAATATAAATTTACCGTTGCTAATTTAAACTGTTTATCATGACATATCTTATTATTCAACATTTCCAATTCTTTTTCATTAGTTATTGGAAATACATCATCCAAACTATAACTATCTGCAAAATGAGATGCCAGTTGATTAGCTGTTTTTTGACCAGAATCATTTAAAAATGTATCCATTGCTAGATGTGTTGAATTGATGGTTGAGTGTATTGCAGCTATTTCATTTTTTAATTTAGTTAATGAATTAACAACAAAATTTTTGAAGGCTGTAAAAAAAAATTTAACTATTTATAAATCTATAAATAGCTAATAAAGTTTAACCTAAATCCTAATGAGTATATGTGAAGACTAACTAAATTAAACGCATAACAATATGTTTACCTGAATCAGTCATCCCAAAATCATATTTTTTATTTGTACCAATTCGAGACATGGTAGCTGATCCTATAATCATTAATTATTACATAAATTAAAGTACAATAAATATAAAAAATATTTTAATATAGTTATATACATATTTATTAGTTTTACCTTTCGATCCATCTGAATTTTGTAATGGAAACAAAACCTTTTTTATATTATTTGACATGTTCTGTTCACTCATACTAGTCGAAGGGGTCTGCTGTTGTTGATTTTGTAAAGAAGATTTTATCATTATTCTTTTTCTCGATACATCACTTATTGGGGAATGCAAAATTAACTTTTGTTGTTTTGTGACACTATGATGTACTATTGCAGGATCTGTTGAGAAATATAATTGTATATATTAGTGACTATATACAGTTATTCTTTATTATAATTGAAAATGTAGGAAAATAATAATATTTATGTATACCATCTACTTTTGTAAATTCACAATGGTCCAGAGTTTGGACTTCAAAGGTAGATAACAACTGTGTTGGTGTTTTTTTATGACTGAGCAAAGTGTTAGGTTTCATTTCATCTAGAACTAAATTAATAATTGATCATTATACAAAATGTATATAATATAAATAAATTTAAAATCATTGTTTACTTATATCAGAATCAGAGTTATTCATTATATTTGGTTCATTTTTTTCAAACACACGTTTTTTTGATTGAGTATCAGCTTGTTTCATTATACCTACAGAATTATAATATTATTTTATTCATTAATAGGTATAAGTACTTTACTCTTAATATAGTATCAATAATATTAACACATGCTACCTTGATTCAAAGGTTGGGAATAGTCAGAGTCAGAATCATTGCCAAAATTTTCAATATCTGAACCATAATGGTCAATTTTGTCAAACACACGTTTTTTTGATTGAGTATCAGTTTTTTTCATTTTACCTACAGCATTTTTATTTATTAATTATAGGTACTACTATTCTTATAATAGTATATCAACAATATTAATACATGCCATCTATAATGAGAGGTTGGGAATAGTCAGGATCATCATCGGAATTATCAATATCTGAATCATCATGATCAATTTTGTCAAACACACGTTTTTTTAATTGAGTATCAGTTTTTTTCATTTTACCTACAAAGAAAATTATATTTTATTACTTGTAACTTATAAATATTTTTAAAATTCAACTTAAAACTACTAAAAGTTAGAAAAAAAAATTTACTTGGCTTTAACGAAGGTGGACTTCCAATACATTTGGATTTATTTTGTAAAATTAAATCTTCATCATTTGCGGATAGTTCAGACTGAAACTGGGCAACATTTGTCTTGCTTCGAGCTTCTTCTAGAGTTGCTATATAACCAACAATAATTTAATAAAATAAAATATAAATTTAGATAGGTAGATATTATTAAAGATTATAGATATTTTTCAATTATGTAAATACCATATTTCCTTCCAAGAACCCTTGCAGGATACCACATATAATTATTTTCGTCTGGATAATCTTGTTTTACAATATGTTTTTTAGAATTTTTTGATATGATTGGCCAAGCACATGTTTTATTTTTATTTTTATACCATGTTTCAGGCACTGCTTCTACGGCATTGTCATCAACAAAATGAACAACTACCCACATGATTTAAAATCCAAATAATCTAAATAACATTATTATCAAATAAATATTTTTAAATGATACCTAAATAATTTACAAGTAGTAGCATTTAAAAACCTGACTGATACCAGACCACAAATTAATTACTTAGTATGTACATAAATATTTATATGCTATATAAGTATATAAATTAATGATTAACAATATTTATCTTAAGCTGAATACAATTTAAATTAATACTATTCTAATAAAAATAATAGAATTTTTATTATTTTTCTTAAAATTAAAAATTATAATATTACACAAAATAATAATTAACACATTTTATAACAAAAAAATAGCATTTACAGAATACATATATAACTAGGTAGGTATTTACAAATTACAATGATGTGTGGAGTATTGGCATTGCAACTAATATATTATCTTGTTTAATAATCATTATTTTTTTTTTTATTTCCAAATAGTCCCAGCATTTTATCACATTACTAAGTGCATCAACAGTATAAATATCAAAAATCGAAGAATCCGCAGGATTATCATATAAAGCCATTTTCTTTTCAAATGTTTTTCCAATTAATTTAATACTGCCATTATCTGTTTTTATAATATTCAAACATTGAACAATTTCACTATTATTAGTCATTATGTAACTATTCTTAATAACTGTAGTATCAATTTTAAATTTATCAAACATAATTGTTTTAAACTGTATACCTTTGATATTGTCAACTAATGGTCCATTTTTATGTTTTTTAGTCATAATTGGTAGTACTATTGATACATTTGGTAAAGTCACAGGCAATTCATACATTTCTTTATATCTATTTATTAATTGTTCAAGTGGTTTCTCATGTTTCCTAACTTTACTCTTTAATTCCTTCATAAAATTTTCGAATGGAAACGCACTGCAATTGTCTAGAGGGCCAAAGTTTTCATAGTCATCTGTTAAATGTAAAAGGCAATGGACATTTTGCGAAATATTTTGACGACCATAAATTATTTCAAATGACTTAACAAAGTAATTCAATAATTCTTTAGCATAATTTAAATAACAAGAATAATCAGGACTAATTAATATTATTATTGCCACATGTAAAGCCATAAAGTTTGTATATGAATCTTCAGTAATAATATTTTTAAGCACAATAGGTCCAATATAAAGTATAAAAAATCTTAATTCACTAGCTTTATACCTTCCAAAATCTTGTATTATTCTAGTTTTTCTAGGAAAATCAGAGGGAATGCATGATTTAATGTTCAATAATGAAGTACTTAACGCATTTATCCTACGGCCGGGGATGCGAACTTGTACTGGACCAGTATGCAACCAAAGTAAAATTAATTTTTTTACAACTCCAAGTGCCACTAGATGCATATAATCGAGTGGAAACATTCTAACAATATCTATACCAGGTATTTCTATAAGTCTTGATAGAGTATCTCCAATGTGGTGTTCCTCGTATATTTTTTTTACATATGTTTCATGTGTTCTTTTAAGAGAAAAATTACAATAAGGATAACAGACCCGGTTTTTATAGTATTCGCCTACTTGGATACAACGAGTACATGAAGAAAATCCTGAATGGCCTTTCAATTGTAATATAAATGCTTTAGCAGGACTGTCACAAATAAACCCACTTATTGATACTTTTGTTGTACAATTATTTAAAACAATACCATTTGCTATAAGATTTTTTGTTTCTGAAATAAAATCATCTAGAAAAAGATTACTGTTTTTCGGCTTAGAATAACCATGGTAAATACCAACAGGAAAAACAATTTTAGTTGTATTTTCAATATAAGCTAAAATGGGCCACAATTGACTATTACTGCTTTTTGCAATAGGCAATCCGTCAATACCAATCATAAGTTTTATTTCTGACAAATTATACGAAGATGCATGTCTAATAATTCCTTCTTCTAAGCCAAAATGATAATAATGACCGGGCTCGACCACACGGACGTTTGATATTTTAGTGCGAGGAGTAGATAATAAAGTCCGAGAATCCCATGGCAGCTCATTAGTATTTATAATATCTCGTTGTTTTATCAAATGCAATAATTTATTTATAGTGGTTTGAGGCACATTACATTCGATTACCCATCTACATAAATCATCTTTAAAAGAAGTGTTGTCTGTACTTTCTGACGGAGTTTCTGTAGATATTTGTAACAAATTATCATTGTGATGAACTTCATCAGTTAAATTATTATAAGGTTCATTTGTTTCATTTTTTGAATCAATAGAGGATACTACTTCTCGAGAGAATGAAATATTTTGACTGCAAAGTGTTACTGTTTGAGACAAATCACCTGTGCTGATTGAAGGTGTGTTATAAAAAGTAGTATCGGCTATTTCATCAATTTCTATATTACTGTCATTATTGGAATTTAACATTAGTATAGAATCTAATTCTTTTTTAATTTTCCGTCGTAAAGTTCTTTCAGATTGCATTTTGAATAGTCTATATTATAATAAATAATTGAAAATATACATCTTATTATTTATTTACAGGGCTATTTAGTATTTACTCAATCAAACTAAGAATTAGAAATGAAATTAAACAAAATCTTTTTAAATAAATATATTTATTTAAAAAGATTTTGTTTAATTTCATTTCTAAAAAAACTAAAACTAAAACTATAGTTTTAAACTAATGATTATTTTGAATAGTACTTTAGTAGATAGGTAGGAATTTGTCCTTATTTTTTAGTCTCCATATTTAGTTGAATAACAAATCATAGTATAATATAGTAATTATTAGGTATTATAATATAATATAATTATATTTTATACAATATAACCCTAATTATATTTTTTTTCGTTTATTACTTTATCTATTATTTATGCAAACATTATATGTTAATACCTACTTACTACCTAGTATTTTGCTATAAATCCATAAACATTTACAAATATTTTTAAAATGTTGGAAGTATATACTTATGATAGAAATAAATAATCATTACAATAATTATATAGATACATCTATTAGTATAATTTATATTAAAATAAGAAAAATTAATTCAATGTTACATTAACAGATTAACTTACAATTCTAATGAAATAATTTATTAAATATAATAAACCTAGTATAAATAAGTAATTACTAACGTAAAATAATAGCTTAGGTTAGTATTAGTTCTATAGATACCTACATACCTAACTAGCTAGTTAATATTTTGAAGTACCTGCCTGCATATTCTTTTTCTTGTTAAAAATATAAAATTTACATTTTAGTTTACAACGTATGTGTGTGTGTGGTGTAATTGTATTATAATTATTAATAATATTACAAGCCGGCAACTACAACTAATAATAATAATAATAATCAATGAATAGGTACTTACTTGAACGTCGTAAAAATAGTAGACAGCTATAATACTCAATAGTCAGTCAATACTGCTAAAATACTTAAAAAGTTTACAGTATTATACAATTCGTATTTCATGAGTTAACACTACTCACTACAATTCGTATTTCACGAGTTAACACTAGTCACTACAATTCGTATTTCACGAGTTAATACTAGTCACTACAATTCGTATTTCACGAGTTAACACTAGTCACTACAATTCGTATTTCACCAGTTCACAGTGTTCATACGAAACTTGGTGACAAAATGAGATATAACCAGTACAGTATAGACTAAAAATGAAATATTTTCGTTATCAATCCGTAATAAATAAACGCGTTAACCGCAGCCTGCATACAGTCGCCCGGCGGGTTTTTCTTTTCAGAAAGACATCGGACGATAAAGTTATTTATACTTTTTCAATTAATAAACGGATGGTAACGTATTTATAACCGCCGTGGCCGTACTCTCAGCTGTATTATCACAGAATAGATTAAAATATTATAGCGTATAATAATATAATATATATATATATCGTATTATACTGTAAGTTTGTAAATTAAATGACAACAACTGAACAATAATAATTAGGTATTATTAGAAGTCCGCGACACGAAAACTGCAGATGACCCCCACGACCCGCACACGCACACCGGAAACCCCGCCGATTAGACATAGATTCTATACTATAATAATACTCATTTTATCTACACATCTGCAACACTCGCTACGTAGACATATACGCCGAGTACTAGTGTTCACTTCATCACTTGTCGATTGGCGACAAATTGACGAACAATATTATCAGCGATAAGCATGAGATATTTTGTATACTTTTTTTTTATTAAATATTGTGTAATATTTATATGTACATGCAGTGTAATTTATTAATAATTATGGGCCCTCACAAGTCCACTGAAAAAAAACCAAATCTTTTAGCTTTTCCAACAACCACTCGTCTGACCATTGCAATTAATTTATATCTGCGTTTATTTTTGTACTACAGACTACATTGTAGTGTCTCGTTAATCCAAACAGACTTGACCATTATAATATTGTCGTATCAGTATATTAATACACACATATTATAATATGTACTATGTACGTATGTATGTATATGATAATGTAATAATATTTGTCGATTACGATCATACATCGCACGTGTACTGTGTACTGTCGTTTAGATTTTAGATATGAACGTCGATAGACGAATATTCTTGCCCACTACAAAAATATCTACTTCAAAAGCTACAATATCGCTGAATACCTACGGACCTATATACATTACAGACTACAGTCATCTAATGGGTTGAAAACTGCAAAGAACTAATGTTGCTTAAACGTTTACGGGTTAAGGTATTTAATCAGCATATTGCATAATATGTAATATATACATTAGCTGGCTGAAAATAAATATAGGTACATAACTATAATTTTGATACAAACTAATATAACATAGATAAAAATTTAAAATGCAAGAAAATTGATTTTTTTTATGTCGTGTAGGTAATCCGAATGACTTCTTTCCCCAATTTTATTTCGTTCAGATAAACGTGACCCCACTATATTTTAAGAAATAAATAGACGCAGCTGACAAAATATTATACTATAATCAGTGGCGCAACTAGGATTTTATTTCAAGGGGGTATCCGCCAATGGCGGATATACAATATAGAAAGGATATAATAATATGACACCCTTGACTGAAAGACACATCTTTATTATTGACTAGGTAATGACTTTCTTATTACTACGATGGTCAATGATAATTAAGTTGCTACTTGCTAACCATAGTCTTCAGTGATACACGTATGTCGCATACTATAGCGGCTCATTAAAATTAAGTTTAAGATTTAAATCTGTAATTAATGAAAAATAATAATATTTAAATAAAAGTATTCAAAACATTTTGGAAATGTTATGATGGAAAATATTATTAGAATTTATACATATAATGTTGTTGTAATATGTTGAACCAAATATTAGTAGAAGTTTTTTTTTAAAAATTACATTAATATACCTGTTACATTTTAATTGTAATATTAAAAATAAAATATAATTTTAACATTAAATTAATGTTTTGAAAAATAATATTTCTTTTATAAAGTTTTTAAAATATTAAAATAATATTACATTTTAAATATTTAACTTATAAACTAGATAGAATATTATAAAAACATTATATGTTCCGGCGTGGCTGTCTGGGATATACCTTACATATAATATGATATTCATAATAATCTGAAAAATTATTATTTTATACGATTTGTAGAACCCGCGCATTACCTACACACGATATAATTTTGAGTAAAAGCTAAAAGATGAATACCCACTATATGACTCATTCTTATACAATTACTTTGTCTTGTAACGGGGTTGGGGAACCTGTTATATTTAAATAATTCAGTGAGGGTTTTCAGAGCCCTATGAATTATATTTTAACCGTAACTCGGGAGTTTCAGGAAAGATTAGTCAAATATCAAGCTTAAGTGAATATGTTTTATTATTACACAACAATTATTACGTACACAATAGTCTTAAACTACATACACAATATCATTCCACATATAATAATCATTTAATACGTATACAGCGCTTATTATATACAAATACTTATAAGCTACTTAAATATCGAAAGACCTACTTACAGTATCGTCCTCCGGAGTTCATTGATTAGCGGGTAGCTGTACTGGTCCCAGAACTAACCAACTTAACATTGTTTTCTCTTTTATATTATATTACAATGTGTGTATATATGTGTACCCGGATGACTATACTGTGTAAGCCTTCTTCCTTATTATTATCTACATCTATATTTGCTTATTATTTATACTTAACTATTTACCATGTAACGGCCTCACACAGATGTGATCCGCTACAGTCTTATATAGATCAAGGATGGGCAACTGAAAGTTACTAGAGTAGAGGACCCATTAGAGGCATAACTTTAAAACACAATTTGTAACCAAACCAGACATGCATAAATATAAACCTTCTAATTTATAGGAAATTATGTATGGCTGAGTCTCCAGTCTGATATTTCAAAGTAGAACGGCATTTAGTGTTTTAATTTTGAAATTTTTATTCAATCTTTAAGAAAAACTTACTACATGTTCAAATAACGATCCATCCAACATGGAAGTTAGAATCGATATCTCCAGTGTTAGTTGTTGATTTCACCAAAACCATATTTTAATGTCAGTTGTAAATAATATTCTGAAATTAAAATTCGAATAGTATAGGTAGGGTTTTAAAATGTCATGACATTTTCAAGAAATATTTCATTTCAATGAAAAATAAAAAATAAAAATGTTGATTGAAATAATTGAAAATAATGGGGTTTAGATTTTTATTTTCAGACCTATTTTTAAATACACCAGGAGAATTTGACAAAATAAGAAACAAGTAATAGCCCGTCCATATAAGAAATTAATGTTGGGAAATGAACGTCTATATTTATTTAATAATCATATATTCGTACATTATACCACGTAAACGCGATAATCTCCCCAGTCCCTAACGACGTTCATATGATTATAGTTTATAGTATTATATAAACAAAGAATTTACAATATTTGGTATATTTACATTTTTTTCATAAAATATTGTCGGGACTATTTTTCAGCACTATAAATAAAATATACAAGCATGAAATAATTAATCAACAATATTTATATTTTATTAAGGCCCGGTTTTTCAGTAGCATGTCTAACTGCTAGATAAGTAACTGTTGGATAAATTTATTTGGCAGATAGAGTTATGGTTAAGCTGCCTTCCGTTTATCAGTAGTAATCCTTCAGATAGTTATCTCCTTGATAATTATCTAGAAGTTAAGGAATTGATAGTGAATATTAAGTACTTTGGTACAAGAAATCACTCTCGTGATTGATAAAAATTGTTGTTATCATTATATTTTATTGCATTATCATTATTTAGATACCTATAGGTATTGCCCATGACAAAATAAATGGTATTGCCATTTGCACATTTGCCTGTGTTAATATTTTATTCACATTTTTGAGAATTATTAATTAATATTTTTAATTATTGTAATAGGTAGAATATACATAACATAATAGGTATACTGTATACATCTATTTATACTAATTGCTATGGAAAAAAAATCAGCTTCTGTCATTAAAAAACGGGTAAGGTCGACAAATTTTTCCTTTAGTGAGAAGGAATTGCTGTTGAAGTTTGCACTTCAAAAAAAAAGAATTTTGGAGAATAATTAGTCAAATGCTGTCTCATGGAACGACAAAAACATAGCGTGGGTCGGTATTGCCGAAAAATATTATGCTGCAACACTTGGCTGTGTACGTAACATTTTTTATAAAATAGAATATATTATATTTTAGTTTTTTTAGTTTTACTCAACAATCATGTATTGTGCATAACATTTTTTTGTCCTTTTTTGATACCCGTCACTGAATTCATTGATTTTACAATTATGTTGTTTTTTTTTTTTGTGTGAGAACAGTTTACATGGTACAAAAAAACTACAAAAAATTGACTGAAAATAAATGTTGTATCCTAAAAATATATAAATATATAATTTTGAAGGAGCTATCTGAGTTGAAAACTGGATCTAATTACTATTCACTAAAACCTTAATATTGTTATTGTCTTAGAAATTAGAATAGTTTTCTATATTAATATTTATTTTACTAAAATTCTTACTTAAAAAGTTATTTAAGTTATTATTTTGTTTAATTGAAATCCTACTTATTATAGCCTAGAGATCCTACCAACTTGAAGCAGAAGTATGAAAGTATTAAGAAAATGCTTAGGGGGTCAAAAAAAACTTTATTTGAAACTGGCGGTGGACCACATGTGAAACCTTATGAAGCCCAGAGTGATTTAGAAAATGAATTATATTCTATAATCAGAATCTCTGCAGAAAGTTTACCTTGTAATTTTGATAGTGATGTTCCAATTCGTAAGTTCCTACTCCTTTCTACTCCTATTAATTAATACAATTTATTATATATTATTCTATAATGTCCTACACTCCTACTGTACAAAATCTTTCTCTCCTTTGTGAAATGTTAAGTCCTATTGGCTATAATTTATTGGTTAAACAATAACACTATTCTAAATTCATTTTGTTTTCATTCTATTACACTTGTTACCTAGATAAATATAGAAAGTGCTGGTGAGACATCATTTTAATTCTAATTAATAACCACTATTAGAATTTGGAATACCTAATAAATTATCATTTCTTTGCTGATTATGTGCTGTTTAAACAATAATATTCACATACATTACCTATTTTGTTTTTATTTTTAATAGCTTAAATTAATATGATGAAAACATTTGTTTAATGCATTATTTTTCAATTTATTTCTATGAACGAAAATCCATCACAACTCAAGAAACGGACGATAGTGTTGAAGAATATGTTATTAATGAAGTGGAGTTTGATGATAATGCACCATCAACGCATGAACATTTGTCGCTCACTAATTGTAATTATTATTATTTCTGTGCTCGTTTACTTCATAATATCATATTATGAACCTTGTGATATATATAATTAATAACTAATATTGATACATTTATGATTTATAGTAATCAAAGAATTTCGACCAACTACATCCTCTTCACTAGAAGCGATAGATATAGTTGATGAAGATTTAAATAAAGACTCATATGTTTTTACAGATGAAAATCAAGAGCAACGTAGGTTTAGATTCAAATATTAAACAAAAATAAAATGTGTAAAACTTAAATGGATTAATTAAAATTAATTTACTGTGTATCAGATAATAATCAAAACAATTCAACCTGGTCTCCTTTAAACTCAACAAAAATGCTAAGAACAACTTCTAAAAATCCAAAAAAGTCCTTTAATAACAGTCATCAAAAACAATGTGAGTTGTTATAATTTAAAATGAAATATTCATTTCTGCTACACGTAGACATTTAAATATATACTACAATGTCTTCTTAAATATTTGTAGCTAACAATAAGAAACATTGCATGACCTCAGCTGGTGAAAAGTTTGAAGACCTTGCAGAGACCAAAATGGAGTTGGTATCTCTGTAACAACAACTTGTTAGACAAGAACTTTTACAGTCATCTATTGAACATGAAGCAAAATTAAAATATATGGCAGAAGAACATGCATTAAAACTGGAGATCTTAAGAGCTGAGTTAGAAATCAAAAAAAAAAATTTAATTTAATTTAGTAAAAATCTTAATATTCCTGACCATCAATAATAAAAATTAAAAAAAAATTTTTAATTCAGAAATGTGACTGTATTTTCATAGTAATTATAATTATTAATTAATATAAAATAGTAAAATAAATAAATAAAAAATAGTAATAAAATAGTAATTAAAATGAAATAATAAAAATATTATTATTAATATAAAATAAAATAGTAAGTAAAATGAAATAATAAAATATATTATTATTAATAGTAATACCTAATAGTAGTAATAACTAATATTATATTATAAATATTTAATTAATAAAAAAATTTATATTTATATTTATTCATAATAGTATATTATATAAGTTAGTATATAATTCCTAATTTTTTTAAATAATAAAAGTTTAATTTAAGCAAATCAAAATTTGTATGTTTTACATGAAGATAATTTATAGATTATAGTCTAGAGAAATACTCTCTTATCAATTGTTGTCTTACACAACCTTCTTCATCTATTACCTCATGATTAACATTGATTATTTCATTTGGTGGTAATACTACGTCCATGAGATCAGGGGCTTCTAAATCATTATTATCGCATGCAATGTTATGTAAAATAGAACAAGCAACAATTACAGCTTGTGATGTAGTTAGCTTCAAGCGTAGACCAAGAGATAAAATTGGGAATCTACGTTTAAGAACTCCATATGTTCTTTCTACTGGATTTCTGGTTCTAATAATTGACTCATTGTACAGCTCTTCAATATTTTCCCTTGGATTTATAAAAGGAGTCACGATATGTCTGGTATTTTTATATCCACTATCTCCAACAATTAAGCTATTTCCCCATTTATCATTAACCAATTGATTGTGAATACTAGAATTTCTGAATATTGTTTGATCATGGCAAGATCCTGGCCAGCGAGCTACAATGTCCATTATTTTTAAATCAAGCGAAACAACTGTTTGGACATTTAATGAAAAATATCCTTTTCGGTTTCGAAAATACTCAGCATTATGACCTCCTAAAATATTATTATAATTATTATTTTATGTGATACATACAAATATGTATCTGCTAGTAAAAAAGAGTAAATTTGTTTATGCAACATCATAGGTGTTATTTCTCATAATGTTTATTTTTATATTAAGATATATAATTTTTTATTAATTAATTATGTAAATTATTTGTATAATAAGGAGGTAAAGTATATAGTTCGTACAAATTACATACAATTGTTAACATTAGGGTTATTTAAATAAATACACCCTAGGGCATTAAAAAATAATATTTGGGGAGGTGTTATTACAGATGTTGAACCTATGTATAGCATTACAATATAAATTCTTTTTATATGAAGTTGCTAATAATAGTTAATAATAATCAATAACCTGGGCTTTGAATTCGAATATGTGTGCAATCTATTGCACCTATAGCTCTTGGAAATCTAGCAATTTTATAAAAACATCTCTGCAATGTATACACTTCTTCATCTGTAGCTGGCATACGAATAAATTGATGACATAAGCGTGCAATAGCTGTGCTAACAGTACGAACAATTATACAAGCAGAAGATTTACTAACACCGAGAAAGTCACCAGCAGTAATTAGAAAACTTCCTGTTGCATAGAAACGCAGTGTTAATAATAACTTGTCTATAGGTGATATTGCACAATTCCTTTAGAAATTAAAACATAATATTAAAAAGTTAAACATTATTAATTGGAATTGTATTGACAGATTCCAACATGTGTAGGTTGCCATTTAAAACTAGTAAAGTGTATCATATTGATATGGGATAATTATAAATAAATATAGAATGGTGTAATGAATGCTGGTTTAATACTTGAAAATACTTGCAAACTTATATTTTGTTTTCATAAATACAACATTTTACCTTACTATTTTTGTACAAAATAGGAAGTAGATACCTACAATTATTTTTATATTTTATTTGTTTAAAGTAACTTTTTAGTTTTTTTTATCCAAACTTACCATTGGTGTTCTACAGATATATTGTCCTTTATTAATTCCAAAACTTGCTCAACAACAACTTTAGAGAGTCTAAACCTTATCCTAAAATCATGATCATCCCATTTCATCATATGATTAATTCTATCTCATACCGTGTAAGGTCTTCGACGATAATTAATGAACTCTAGTATTTCGTCATCGTCATCATCAAATAAAAGATTTGGCTGAATATTCATTATACTATATTTTGTTATTTATTTAAAAAAAAAAATAACAAAAATGTAGGTCAGGTACATATAAAAATAAAATGTATATATTTTGAACCTAAGTAGTACAATACAATCATATAATGATGAGGTAGCTTATTTTTTTATTATATTATATAATAATATAATATAAACTCTATGTTTTAATCCTCCAGTTAAACGTTTAACTAGTAGAAAAAGTAATAAATAACTTATCCAACACTTTATCCTGAAGTTATGTTTAACCATTAACTGATAAACTGAAAAGTTTCAGTTAACTCTCTGTTAAATTTAACTGATATTCTTTAATTCTTTTCTCTCTGATCATCGAGAAATGAGATCAAAAAATATTAAATAGTTGATACTTGAATACTTGATACTTTGATATTGAATAGTAGGTATATAGAAATAAAAATACATAAACAAAATAGATAAAAAAAAAAAGAATAAATACTTTTTCTTAATTAAAACAAAACAAAAATAAATTTAACACTTGATAAACATAAACATATTAAATTATTAAATATTAAAAATATAACAAGTGTAAATTATTAAATTATATAATAATAATCCAACTGATTAGTGATAACACTGGTAACCGATGTACCGTATTATATTAAGCAGTTAACAAACTAAATTTACAGCATTCAGTCAAATCTATACTCTTGAAGTCTGTGTAAATTTATAACCATCAACATAAATAATAATCATAATAGTTCGCCAAAGATATTTAAAAATATGTATTTTTTTATATCTGTGTAGTTCGCTTAGCATGGTTGATATAAATTATAGGTGATAAGTTATTCATTATCAATATTTTCTGTGTATAATCAATATATTATTTTATTTATAATCATATATAATCGAACACGTTTTAAAGAAGAAAAAACATTTTTCAATATTTCATTGAAATATTTCAAATCAGAACCCTCAGTATAGGTATTACAATTGCACTCTTACAGTACCTAATTGTTTCTTTGAGGAAGTTTATTATACATAATTTACATAATCTATATTATTTCTCACTTCATAAATGGAATTCTTAACCAGTCATTAGTCATTAGTAATGACTCATTTCTTTCTATTTACCCTTTATTGCAGTTTTGGCATTTGTGCAATATGTGATCTACCTATAGTAAGACAAACATCTTCCAAAATTAACTTGTGATCTCCCATAAATACAAATAACAAATCTATTTATTAAAAAATACAAATATAAAAAACATACAAAGTACAAATATAAAACAGCACAATTCTAATTGTTAATATCTAAATTAACCGTAGAAATATTCTTTATGAATTTGATAAAAAAAATTATCAGATTTGTTTTTTGATTTCTACCATCTTCAATTAAATGACCATGTATAATTTAATGATTTGTACCCTACATTTATCACCACATTTACATTTATAAAATTGACCATAGAAACTCACGCATTCAGATTAATCAAAATAAGAGTGCCTCAGTCTCGGTGATCCACGATAAAACATTGCTTCTCTAAAAAAAGACGTCACTGTTTATATAGTAGAGCCAGTAGAAGCCATATATCCATTGACCTTCTACTCGACACCCAAAATTCCCATTATTATTTTCCTTGTATAAGAATGAATCAGAATTTGAATTTTCGAAAATTATTTCACCTTGTTGTTCTCGGATCTCTTAATAATATTCTATTTCTATTGTTATACGTTTAGCTCTTGGTAAAGATTCGTTGATTTCTATAGTTTCATCAGGACTTCTCATAGAATCGTGGTTTTCGAACAAAGAGCAGCGAAGTATCGACTAAGATATTAGTAATATTAATATATATTTTATAATCAGTCCCTTTTAGTACTAATTTATCGTCCAACAAGTGCACATAAGGTTGTTATTAATAGATCTTCAGTCTAATGAAAAAAGTAACTCAAGTACTTGGAAAAGAGTTAAATTTAAATGAAAACGCCTGTTTAAATCGGTATATGTGAAAAATGTGTGAGCTAGTGGGCACCATTTTTTTAAGCACTATAAACTACTGGTTTCAAGTATTTCACCTGAAGCCTGAAGGAAATTCAAATTAGAGATTAAAGAATTAATTATTTAATACGATTCACCACACACGCTTAATTTAGTAAGACGAATGAAATATTTATCTTATTGTACTGGTAGTGAGTGATATAAAAAGGCAGTTTAAAAAAATCTTACAGAAATTTAAGTCCACCTAGCAATTAAAATAACGATTTATCAGTAAAAATTAATTGATAGATCAGATATTACATACTAGTATACTACATTTTGGGGGAAATCTAATATTGCACGAATACCAGTTTTTGCCCATTAAGTTTTAGTTCATTTCGGTATGATTGGTTCATGAACTTTACTTTTTGAATATAAATATTTAATTTACAGTTATATTTTTAATTAGATATTCATTAATATATTTAATGGCAACACCTATTTTTAGCACATTTTTTTGATTGTCTGAATTTGTTCAAGTCTATTTGACTCAAAATACTTGGCTCAAAGTTAAAAATTGAATGAACGACACTATGAAAGCCATTATTCAATTTTGAGAAAACATTTTTTTTAATTTACCTAATTTACCTTTTATTTAATTTATTAATTTTTTTTTTTACTTAATGTTATAATTATTATTTACATGATTATTATTATTATTACTAGTAGTAGTAGTAGTACTGAATATTGTTAACAATAATATTAATAATAATAATCATATAAATAATAATTATAACATTTAATGGAAATAAAGTAAAATTAATAAATTATAAAGGTAAATTAAACATTTTTTTTTCAAAATTGAATAATGGCTGTCATTCATGTAATTTTGAACTTAGAGCCAAGTATTATTGTACTGATTATTGTTAACTTAGTGAAAGAAGTTAGGAACTGATGTATTTGGACATAAATACATAATAACAACGTGACCAATAGTAACGGAATTGTGATTTAACGATAAGAAATTGCAACTTCAGATTTCTGAAATGATCGCTGGGAGCTCTAAAGGAATTTCGAGCTTGCCCGAAATACCGATCAAAGTGACGAAATAAGTAGTGAAAACATCTGTACAAATCCATTAACCACCTCCAATAACAATATGTTTTGTAAATTATTTTAAACAGTTAATGATAAATTTAAAACTTGAAGAAACTGAGGGACATGAGCACAAATAAAAACTTTGGTCAATGGTACATAAAACTGAGTACATGGTCATGGGTAGAAGAGATAGTGCTGCCTCATCCCCACACATAAGAAAACTACTGGTCTTTGAAAATAAAATCATAACTACAATTTTTCTACCAGTGAAAGACAGTGAAACGGGAGGGTGGAAAATAAGAAAAAACAATAAACTGGAAAGTCTATTCAAAAAAAAAATATTATAAACACGATTGGAAACTGAAGACTTTAATGGGCTGGACACGCTATGCGAAGCAAGAACAACTTAATAAGGACTATCATAGACAAGAACCTAGCTGCTAAAAGACCATTGGGGAGACCTCGATTGATATGGAAAGATACGATAAAAAAAGACGTGGAGGCACTGAATGGAGGATCGGATTTGAAAGTACGAGCACTGGATAGGGAAAGCTGGAGCATTGGATTTGTAACGGGATGGTTTAGTGGTCGACAAACCCAAAGAAGGAGAAGAAGAAGAAAGTTCTTTTTAGCATTAATAAGTGGTAGGGAAAAGTAAAAGTTTTTATCGCATTAGTTGAAAGTTCTGGATATTCATTAAATACTGCACACCAAAAATCTATAATTTTAAAACTTCTCAGCAGACATGTAGTGAAAAATCTGTGGGTGGTCGTGGTCGTGGTTTAATCTACACTCAAGAGGAGTTCTTGGCAAATGGTCAATGACAACATTGAATTATCTACTCCACCATCAAATCCTGATCCTCAAAAGGTACGATTGACTTTTCTCCTGACTTCATACCCATTATTTTAAGAAAAATTATTTTTGCTTACAGCCAGACATTGCCATATTCCAACTTTCGACTCCGACTTCTAGCCTACAAAGAACTATGAATAATAACGTGACCAACAGTAGTATGACAGCTCATATAGCTCAGCAGTATATCGGCCAATCTGTGCTAGGTCATGGTAATTTTCAACATTTTAAAGTGATAATAAAAAATTTAGTTCAAGAATTTATTTATTGATTTATTTGAACTGAAACAGAAATCAGTTGAGTGCATTATGATAAACAATGTTTTTCGTTTTGTTTTCTTGGTATGTTTGCCAACATGCTAACTGGAAAAGTAGGTTAGGCTGGCTGACCATGAGAAAAACATAAAAATTCTAAATTGAACCCATACACTTCCAACGATTGGCCTTGCGATTTTTTGATTGTCATCGCAAAAGCCAATTGAATTTGAAACTGAATCCGATTGAATTAAAATGGAAAATCTGCTGGAATGATCGGAATTCGTGGGATAAGGACTTCCTCTCCTTTGAATTTGCCCTTGATGTTCGTTGCTTGTATTGCATTGTTCATCAGTTTCTTGTCGGACAATCGCGTGCCATTTAGGATGATTTAGATTCCGCAACAAAATAATAATCGATCCCACCTTTAGCTGTAAATTATGCGGCGGAGTTCCTGGCACATCAAGCAAGTTCAAAAATTCCTTCGGATAGTTGGTCGCTTCATTTTCGTCGGTCACGGAGTCAACGGATTTGTACGAACTCACTTCTCCAGGGTTTTTTTTTTGAATAATACAATTAAAGCGATCAACATCCTCATTATTCGCTGCTAGTATTGCCGGTTCACTTATCCAATTAAGATGTTAATAATTGTCTTCAATGCTTGGTAAATCAAAGAACGATTCTAAAGAAAGATTCTCCTTCGACGATGTGAGCTCACAACAATTTTCGGGATCGATATTAATCCATTCGAAACATCAACTAGAATTTGATCATTGCCAAGCGCCAGCAGTTGTCTTGACAATTCAGCAGCCAATGGAACATTCTGTAACGCAACTTTCGTGGTCAGCTTTAACTTCTTGACATGCCACCACAAAAACGACGATTTCAGGCATTAACTTCATCGGCATCAGTAGATTTCGGGATGACGTAAAGTGTTTGACGAAAATCTTCGGACTACAATAACACTGCAACACCAAATCGTTTCGAATCACCTCGTAAATCTTTCATCTTTCGGTCAACTGCCTTCAAAGCTAGTTTATGCATTCATCCCAAATGAGGATTTTGCATTCTAGCACCAATTCCGCTGTCGCTAAATTCTTGGTCGTTGTGCACGTAGGCTTGTAGACCATGAGAAGATTCATTAGCAGCTTTAAAGCGGAATGTACAGTTCGACCACGAAAAATGTGACAGCAAGGCCAGTGGATGCAACAGCCAAAGCAATTTGAGATCTCGACTGAATTGTGGCCAGAATCAACGAAATGACCAACGTTTGCCTGTCAGATCAAGAGCATTGAGAAAGTTAATGCCATCCGATCCATTGTCAACAACCTTCATCAGTGAATCATATACATTTTTCTGCTCGGCATTCAACTGTGGCACATTTGTTCGGAATCGTTCAGCCTGTTCATCTAGAACATAGTCTTTCTCCCGCTGCAATTCACGATTGAATGCATCGTGCGTCGAACAATTTGACACTGGCATTCCCAATGTTGACAACAGACTGCCGTACATGAGCACGCACATGTCTCTGATCAGAACTAATGCTTCGTTGCTCATCTCGTCTTTAATTTCAAAGATCAAAATTCGAAGTTGTCTGTGAACTCTGTGCAAAATGTCTTCTTCCATCTCGTCCATGTATTTCTCCCACAGTGCAGTCGGGTTCGATGGATGACATGTGACTATGATGATCGCAAACAACGCACGAGTTTGATTCGCTGGCGCAGAAACAGTTGCATCGGTGAGCACATGTTCTGGATGGTAGCGAAACCGTAATGTTGGATAAGGCTGGAGTGAGTACCAGCGGACCACCAATATCGAAATGGTTGGATAAAAGAAAAGCAGAGAGTCCTGAGAAATCATAAGCGCCGAATCCAAAGCAACGATCATCTTCGGGAATAGGATGCATAGTATGTGGTATTCATGACCACTGGCAAGCTGCATGCTGCATGTTCAAAAAAAAAGTCAGAATCGGGAAACTCCAAAACGACCGGCTGGACCACCGAGTTCCGGAAGTTCAGGAAGTAACCGGCGAAAAAGAGTCGTCCGAAGGATGGTAAGCAACGAAGTTCAACTAGAGCAGTGACTAATGTTCCGGTACAGGAACTACAAATTACAAGAACTGACCCGATGAAAGGGACCTTCAGAGCGTTACGGACCGAAGACCCGGGAAAGGGTCCAAAGAAATCGGGCCAGAAGAGTTCTGTACCGGCGAAACCCAGTAAGAACAGAAGTAATCCGGAGGGAAACTTAAGTCACAAGAAGATAATCTCCGGAGTGCGGGAGTTGTCCGGTGAAAACCGTCGAAGGTTAGGTTAGGTTCAACACTGGAGAAAAGGCCAAAGCCGCCAGAAAAAATCCATTGGAAACGACGTTCTGGTAAAGGAACCACAGTTCGTGCAATGGACCAGGCAAATGGTTCAGTGTCGGAAAGGTGGTGCCACCATCTGAACAACAAACCGGGAAAATCAATAAAGGCTGAAAATGTTTCGGACAAAAAAGAAAATCTTGCCGAGGTGAGTTATCTTTCCGAGGAAAATGTTGCGAACAGCATTTCAAGTGATGCGGAACAAGATAAGTTAACACAGCAGTTGTTAAGTTGTCGGGCCACATCCGAAGATTTTTCCAAGGAGTTAACTCCTTATTCACAGGAGAAGTGCAAGAGGAGAGACTCAGATACGGACTCAAAGTTTGAGCTGCGACAACGTTTCTTGGATCTGCAGATCAGAACGTTGGAGTCACACTACGCCGAGATCACAGCATTCTCTTGGCCAAAGGGACTAAATGGCGTCGGCCAGAAATTAAGCAAGTGGCTTTCCGGAAGTTGAATTAGTCTTTAGTATCCGCACCACGCCTCTGCCCTCCTCTCCTCTTCCGGGTAAGCCATTCAATCTACAGAAAGACACAAGCGAAGTCGGAGTTGGTGCCGTGCTCTTCCAGCAGTGGGAGAGTGGTGACAGGAAAGTCGTTTCCTACGACAGCAAAAAGCTCAATTCAGCTCAGGGAAGATACTCGGCAGTTGAAAGTGAATGTCTAGCCATAGTTTGGGTGGTTGATAGTCTCAGGCCATATCTTAAGTCTGGGAAGTTAATGTTGTTTACAGATAACGTGGCACTACGATGGTTACCGCAAGCTCGCTGTACCAACAGCAAACTAACGCGATGGTTGCTACAACTCGGGGCTTTCGATTTCGGAATCTGGCTAGTAGAGTAGAAATGAAGCAGCTGACGCGCTATCTCGTTGTCCGGCTGGACGAAGACGTAACATAACAAATTTTACGCTCAGCAGAACACGTGTAGCTCCGTTAGTTTAAAAATTAGTGCGAATTGACCTCTTATAAAATCTAAAGGTAAGATTATTATCTACGCCAACGTCATAGATTTTTATTATATTTTTATTTTAACGCGAGTTATGAGTATTTATAATATTTTTAATATTTTTAATCTATACAAATCTAAATATTATATCCTTATATAAATAATATTTACTTACTACCATTTTTTTCCCCGGGACTCGACTTACCTACTACCTGTTTTTTCCCGGGACTCAATTTACCGCTTTCAAAATGTACCAAACTTATCTCGGACTCAATTTACTTAGCCCCCTTATTTGTTGCAAGTGTTTACAAAATCATTAAGGGCATGGGACAACCTTCCAATAACACAATAAAATAATAATAATAATAATAATAATATTCATCTGCACAGTACTTTTTATCGATTTGGCAGCTCCTCAGGGAACCATCCTATATATGGATTAGGTACTGATTACTGCACTAATATTTAGATACGATCTATTGATCGGTACAGACAATATTATATAGAATTACTAGCCGACCTTACAAACGTTGTTTTGCCATATAAATTATTTCTGGAGAATATTTATCTGGGAAAAAAACTGATTCGCCAACACAAACAAACTGGATGGTTTGTCCACTCGAGAGCACGCCACGTATAATTGTCCGCTTGAAAAACATTTGGTCAACTCTATAGCAAATAGTAGACAAATTTGTTTTGCTGTACAGTTCAATCCAGCTTCAGCAAGAATACATTCAAACTGGTTGTCGTCTTCCAGCAAGCTGATTGCAAGTCATGCGTTTTTATTATGACGGATCTGGAATCTCCACAGAAATTATACTGTTGATTTCTTCAGGACGTATTTTGTCGATCAATCAAACCAAATAAAAAGGCTTCAGTTTTTTTGTCTGACAACACGTGCTGTGATTTCATGACGATGCATTGCTTTTTGGACAGGCAATAGTAAAGATGTGATCTAACCTAACCTAACCTACAAACAACCAAACAATAATATAAATAATAATAATAATATTAATACCTACATAACAAATAATAATAATCCCCGTTTCGACCACCCTTAAAAAGATGAATTTTATAAATTTTCTTTCATGTAAACCTATTCGCAGACCTACCAAATGTATATACCAAATTTCATTGAAATCGGTTAAGCCGTTTTGGAGAAGTATGGTAACAAACACTGTGACATGATAATTGTATATATTAGAGAAAAATAACTTTATTATACGTTATAAATACAACATCTTTAAAATATAATAATTAACCAATTCGTTAATTTAAAATATTTGCACAGGTAAATTTGGAGCAAATTATCTCTCTGACAAAAAACATACCTTTTTTATTTTGGCTCAAATGGGCCGTACCCAAAACGAATTCATTTTTTTGGCGAAAATGGGCGATGCCTATTTTTATGTTTTACTCATTTTTTTGTTGTTTGAGCTGGGAATGAATGTTGCCCTCAGGCCTCAATATCACAGACATCAAAACACTTGACTGCTATAGAAATAATAAAGCTAAACAATAAAATAATCTTGTAAAACAAGATTGATTTGGGGAAAGAAAGTCAAGCCAAAGAACAACAGGAACAGATACAAAAGATTGTTCAAGGAACCTTAGCTGAAGGTCCATTTATTATACCTTTTTTTTTATTATTCAAAAGAATATTTCCTATCTGTATACAAAAAAAATACAATAAATAATATGTGCAAGAACTTTACAGGGCTCGAAGGCTAAAATATAGGGAGCGTCCGGTAACGCTACTTCAGGCAGAATACCTATATCAAATACTACATGGAAGTATTATGTGAATATATTTACAAAAAAATCCCAATTCTTGAGTTGATAATTTATTGAAGTTCTATAGTAAACTTGTAAATTTATTAAAACAAAAGTAAAATTAATGTTATCTATAATTTACAACCTGTTAACATCAATGAAAATAGTCAATTATTAAGAGGATAAAGATAATTTTTTCCCATATAAAAGAACAAAGTTCTAATATTGAAGTAGTCCATTAACTTTGATATAAAACCGTAAGAATATTTATAAGACATCAATTTTCTTTTCTTCCAGATACATAAACAACCTATACTTGGCGTCCAGTTCTAAACGACTTATAATATGTTTATAACATATCTTTAGGCCGTAGACGACCCGATGTTTCATACAACCTGACATGTACAAATGTTCAATGACATAAATTTCAAGTTATTAAAATTAAATGCAATATTATAAATTATAATTACTGAATATATGGGCTTACTAGCTTAATACTTCGATCTTAAGAATGCACCTTTGCCACCAGAATCTAAATGCATTTCTTTGTTAATGACTGCAAGTTTACCTATATTTTGAATAATTCTAAAAAATTAATTACGATAAATAAAAATAATTTATGAATATTGGATGATATAAATTATGTTGTAAGTAATATTTTATTTATTTCAGCTTTTGTATTTTTCTTAACTGAATTTCGCATAAAATGTCAAATAAATTTTAAAAAGATGAAGTCATAAAATGTCCATACAATAGAATTAACTTTCTAAGCATCAGGTTAATCAATTTAGTAATATTACCTGCAGTAGCATTATAATATTGTTTTATTTTTATTTAATCTTTAAAATTTATCATAAATATTGCGAGGCGTTATCTGAATATCTAAACAATAATGCAATGATAGTAACAAACTATAATACCTTAATTTCATTTAACGTGACACTGTCTGATATTGAACCATCGTTAAGTTGTATAATACATAGAGGAATTTAATCAATTTTAACAATTTAACATTCAGATATCCTATTATGTTGCAAGTGATTCGTCCATACTTTTTGGTTTATGTGAATCATCCATTGCTCTTAAAACAAACATCTAAAATAAAGTAATCAACATTATGAAATACATACAACTTACATCATTTGGAACACACAAATGATTATTGTATTTGATAAAAATGAACCTTTTGGTTTGCTAAAATGTATTCATAATAAATTAATGGAATACTACCACGCACAAGAAGATGAAATTTAGCATGTCACCATTTTTTGGTTTTAAATTCTTTTAGAGTTAAGCCTTTAACGGACAGTACAAACAAACCACTACATACATTTCAATACTTATTATGATTTTATGATATACTGTATTAATAAATTTAATTATTTTTTTGTATAAAGATTATTTTATATCTCTTATAGACAGGAAAAACTTAAGTTTATTAACAATCATTTTCAAGACTATAACTCTAGATTTTCAATCAATCATATTTTAACTAATTATATCTGCAAGTATTGTTGTTTTTGGAAAAAAAAGTTGAGACAAGCATTAATGTTTCAAATAGAGCACCTTTAAATTACCAAAGTTGACAAATAGCTTTATTATTTTTAAATTTCCTACATACACAGAGATTGTTGGATTTGAACATCTTGTTGATTTGTATTTTTAATAAAATGTTGATCTTTCCAGCTGATTAGAGTACTCCACTTAAATCAAATACTCGTACTTACGAGTTAAAAATATGTTTTAGTAGAGTATTTTACTCAATAATTATTTTTTGAGTTGAGTACCTACTTGCACGTCTACACAATGTCATAACTCATAATGTATTAATTTATAATACACTTACAGCAGGCAATCAATCACAAAACCAATCATGTCCACTTGAGTCTACAATTATGCAATAACACGCTTTATGAACGGACAAATAACAATTTTCACATCTTATGAGATCTTCCATCAAAATTTGGAACTGCCGGAAATTGTATGCTTAAATAATGCTTCAATAGATATTTGCAACTTGGGTAACTTTGGATGCATGAAAAATCTAGCTTTGGTTTTTCTATTCAAGTTAAATGTAGTTTATTCAAAACCAATTATGTTCTTTAAAATTTAGTCAAAGTAAACATCATATGTTCATCATAAATAATGCCGAATCTATTTTATTATAAAACAATTTATATACTTAGAAATTAATTTTCAATACCGAGACAGTATTTCAGTCTATTATATATTTTATATTGTTATTACTTATAATTAATACTGTGGAAAATGGGTTGATTTAATATTATTCTTAATTATCTGTGATGCTGGAAAAATATTAAATATACGTTTGTAAAATTGGGCTGTTATGGACCCGAATTACAACAAAATTACAAAAAACGTTATTCCTTGTGTTAATGTGTAATTTTGTCCAAATTTGAACTTAAAATGTCAGTAAAAAATAACTGTATTTATAAATTTTTTAGTTACGAAAAAAACTGCTTAAGTGGAACCTAGTTCAATCTTCTTGAGAATCTATCAATACCTAGAGATAAAAATTGAAAATCATATAAATTTTTAACTACAAAATCATTTTTTAATTTACAAAATAATAAATGTTGTCAAAATTTGAATTTAAAAAACTTATACAAAAAAATTGCGAGAGTGTATTTTTAATATCAGTAATTTGTTTTTGAATTATAACTAGGGCCCGGATTTTAATACACTAAAAACCATTGAAAAATGCTTTAAAAAATAGCAAAAAATGCCTTTAAAAATGCTCTGAAAAATAGCTAAAAATGCATTTAAAAAATACATTTAACCAGGAAAATGACCTTAAAAAATGACTTGTAAATTTTCATTAAATTATAGTTTTATTGGTAATTTATAATATTTTACTGAAAATCGAAAAAAAATGACTTGCGACTATTGACGATAGATTTGACTGTTTGATTGGAGGCTGTATTGTTCATTCTAAACATACCAAAATATACACTTAAGATTATGTTAAATTCTACGTTAAGCTATTTTACCTATAAAATGTTCAGCATTGCATTGAACAATAATATATTGTTTAATATTTTCAAACACCAACGATCTTCTGTTGTCCGAAAGAATATTTTTAAATGTTGAAAAACTTCGTTCAACGTCCACTGATGTTATAGGAGCATATTTAAAATGACAAATGTCATCTGGTGTTAATTCTCCTGGTATGTTTTTTAGAGCGGTTTCGTTACCTTCTAAAATACTTACTTGAAATCGTTTCCATTACAGTATAACCATTATTTTTATTTAAAACAACTTCTAATTTTTTCTTTATTTCTTCTCCATAACTACTTGTATTATTTAAAATACAAGTTTTGGCATTATTTACGATACCAATTGCCTCAACTAGAGGTATATCTGATGCTTCAAGGCGTGTTATACAGCTTGGTATATTTCCATAGTTGGATTTTATGAATATCAAGTTAGCTTCAATTTCTTTGTCTGCCATTAAATGTTGCGCTTTTTTGATAGCTATGGCATCGTTTTCTTCAAATCCATCAATAACTGTTTTAATAAATTGAAAATATTCACAGTAGTATACCGACGCTTCTATCCAAGTACCCCAACGTGTCAGTATTGGTTGAGGTGGTAAAGGAATAGTTGGGCCCATACATTTAAACTTTAGAACTCTAGAAGGTGCTTTTAAAAAAATTTTCTTTACATTTGATATCAATGCATCCACTTTAGGAAAATGCTCTCGCACTTCTTCAGCTACCCTGTGTAGACCGTGTGCGAGGCATGTGACGTGTTCCATTTTTGAGTACAGAGCTTTTATATTTTTACCTGCTTTAACCATGTATGGAGCTGCGTCGCTGAAAAACAATAAAACATTATCGTGTTTTACTCCATTTGGCCATATTATACCCATAGATCTGTCAAACAATTTGGTAATAGTGCTATTATTAGCTTTTTCCAGCACTTCACAGTTTAATAAAAACGATTTTCCGGGCTCAGATATTTCTAGTATACCAACTATTACATTGGCAACATATCTACCTTCGACGTCAGAGGTCTCATCAATACTAACCCATATTTTTTTATGTTCAACGTATTTTCGAATAGAATTAATAGTTTCATTAAAACATTTATCGACATAGTTTTTTCGCAATGTAGACTCATCTGGAATTTTTTTGTCTGTATGTTTTTCTAAAAAATTACTAAGTAACTTGTTCTTCAGTTTATTGAATGGAATATTCGCAGATAGCATAGCCATGCAAAGTTCTTTATTAAAAATGTTTGTTTTATCATTGTTTAATACGTTATTTAAGAGTTGTTGAGGTTTCTCATTTTTTTTTTTCATTAATTTTAATCCATTAATATGTTTTTCTCTTGAAATATGTTGCTGAATTGAAAATTTTTTTTCAGCCGCAACTTTAATGTTACAAATTTTGCAGAGTAAAATAGTCCCATCTGTTGTAAATACGTCTCTACAAAATTCATTTACGTAGCCACTCAAGCGCGAAGAAGTAGATTCTTTTATTTTAGGCATTGTACAAACGAACGAATTAACACAACGAAAAACGAAATAAACGCGACCACGACGTGACACGAACTAACCGATTAATAATATTATATTTTATTATTTGCCAAGTCCGAGCGATTATAAATAAAGATAAGATAGACAATATTGTATGTATACTGTATAGTTCTGGTTTATAAATTGTAAGAAAAACCCCGAAAAACACGAGTAATATTTTGAATTACCTATATTTAGATTATTAAGTTGTATCCATAGAGTAAAGAATATTGTATCAGAGATTTAATACTGCTAGTATATTTAATCTATGGCAGTAAAATGTATAAATACTATACTTGTATATTATACAAATAAGCATTAAAAACGAAAAAATGACCGAAAAAAGCTAAAATATGTTCTAAAAATGAAAAAATATTGAAATATGCAAAAAAAAGCAAAAAAATGCAAAATAAAAATTTCACCTTTGAAGTCTCTGTTACATGAATCAAATTATAAACTTGGAAAGCATTGTCTAGGATTAATCAAAAAATGATGCATTTTGCATTGGAATCCGGGCCCTAATTATAACAAAGGAAGAAAATAGCTACATAAGCAGGCCCAGATAAATATAAAGATAAATCATAATAATTTTATCTAGATAAAGATAAAGATATATTATAATAATTTTATCTAGATAAAGATAAAGTATGCTAAATTATTTATTTATCTAGATAAAGATGAAAAAAAAAATATTTTATCTAGATAAATCATCGGATAATTTTTTTTTATTGGTTTATAGCACTCTTTTCTTATAAAATATACAATATTATAATTTATGTATATTTTATTGTAATCACTGTATTAAGATGGTATTAGATCAATAGAGCATAGTATACCACATATTTCAGTCTACTATTATTCAAAATATTTTTAAGATTTGTAAATACATTAAAAATTTAAATTTAATTAGTTAATAACTTATCAATATGTGCATTCTATTTTCGATAACCATCAATATGGACAAGTAAATATAACTGTATTTGTCTTAAAAATAGTTGGGAAAATATTTTCAAAGTGTTTGTCTTCATGCTTACAAAATTCAATGAGTAAAATAATTTTTTTAATTTTTTAATGGGTATTATTTTTAATTTTAAGTAGCAAAAAGGCCCCTAACCTTTTACACTGTAAATAGGTATATTAACTATATATGTACCTACTATATTTTAACACAATGAATAGTTGTAACATAAGAAATCAAGTGAATATCCAATGTTGTAAGACCAACTTATAAGGAATCTTGTATTCAATTTTTAAATCTTATATATAAAAAGCAAAATATTTAAGTATTTCCAACTCACTATAATTTTCTAATTTTGGTGATTTTAAAGAATTTTATCAAAATTCTAAATTCAAAAGCTCATATAATTTACTGTGGATTTATTCTCAACATTTTTTAAATTTCCACTTACAACAACTTAAGAGAAACTGTTGAAAATATTTTTATCGACAGTTGTATAAAAAGAACAAATTTTAATCGAAAATTTCATACAAATGGTTCAACGTATCTCAAATAGTCAAAATATTTGAAAATGTTATGGTGTATAGAAAATGTTAATACAAACAACAAACAGTTAGTGTGTTAATTGTGTTAGTTAAATTTTACATACTGAATACATGGTTTGATTAACAGATCATAGATTAAAATTCATTTTTTAACTGTAAATCATAAATTAAAAATCTTGAATAAAATCTTGTCCTCAATTACGTAGAATTTAAAACTAATTAAGTAATAAAAAAGACGTATGACTGGAAAAAGAAAATTTAATATTTCTGTTTTCATAATTTAATCACTATATTAACCAATTCTAGGTACTATATTATTATATTGTAATGTACGTATGGAATTCTAATTTCTGAATCAATAAAAGTTTTCACAAAGTTGAAGTTTTTAAAATACAACGAATTTTCTATAGATTTACGTGTTCGAAAAACGCTTCAACATAGTTTATTTTATATAAATATAAAATATTGTAACCACGAGTATGACATAATTGAAGAGACATAAGCGATTTGAAATGTATTCGTAAATATCCACGATATTATGAAGAACATGTTACAGAAAAAGTATTGCCATTACTTTGTTAAAAGTATTGTACACTGTATATTATAAAGGTACCTATATTGTTGCAGTCGAATATACTTGCATATTATATGGAGGTGGTGACGACGAGCAATGTATACCTCACAGTATATAATAAAAAAAATCTGAGGCGAAAAGGTGGTTATAGGGACCGTATTAATATTAGAAGAGCTTGTTCTAGAGTAAGGGGTGTAAGAAAGGAGTGGATTTAATGTTAAGGGGTTGTCAGAAGGTTGTCTGAGGCAATTTGTCGTTAATTCAAACGTACACGAGTATACACACGGACACGCGAACACTTGTGACACAATCGCAAACACACTCACACACGCCGCACACGGCACACACCCAGCCACTATCAGCATTCGTATATAACGGGGCGAACGGTGACGTAATCAACCTATCAACGACCGGAATGCGCGTGTACACAGTTCAAAACGTGTTACGCAGGGTCGTGCTGAAGTGCAAGAAAATAAAGGGAGTGAAATCGTCTAAATAATAAATTTGTATATTACATAACATTTCGCGGTCACCGTCACCACGATGGACCATTTCTACTGGGATCACCACCAACATCAGCAACCTCACTACTATCACCAACACCTGCAACAGCAGCATCAACATCCGCCACTAACACCGTTGCTGCAGGTACAGCCTCACCTGCAATAGCAGCAGCTGGACTACAATCAGAGATTACAGGACGGAGCATCCACAGCCGTCGCCACCGTTTCTGTCGTCACCGATACTCGTCAGAACGACACTGATAACGTTTCCGACGATTCGTGTCTGAAGTCTTCGCACGTGAGTAGGACACAAGCATTAATATCTGTCAAACATTGTCCAACTACACAAAGTGTACACAAATTGAGGGCTTTAAATAGTTTTTTTTTTTGGCCGATTGTCGATGACCGAATATTACGACTTATGAATTGCAGGTGCATAAATAATCTGTACATAAAAAATGCAATTTAAACACTTACATAATACATAACAAGCTAACAAGACGTATTAATTTCCAGCGACAATCGATTAAAAGTAACGCATTTTTGTTCAACCTTAATACACTCGTCGTCGAAAGTAATATAGGTAGTAACACGCACCATTATGTTTTCTATTTGTTAATTTCTACATTTCGCCAGTCACTGACAAATAGTTTTGATGTACAATGAACATATTGTCTTAATTATTTAACAAGAAATTTTAGGAAATAATAAATAATATCCTTTTTTTTCAAATACTTTATTGATTGTTGATCATTTTACAGAAAATCTTGTTCCAAAGTGTGTATAAATGTATTAATGTTATGGTATTACTAACAGTTCATTAAACTATAAATCACTTTCATGCTCTATTGATTTAATAACATACACATTTGTAATTACATTTTTTAATATGTTTTTACTGAATACACATATCTCAAAGACCACAGCGAACACTTTTTAGATGAAAATTATTCCATTTTCTATGTTACCTAGAAGTCATATTCTTGTCATGTA
>NW_019104331.1:0-75491 GCF_001856785.1 Myzus persicae
TTAAATTGTAGTTCAGGATGTAATTTACATTTAAAATGGCTGTGTACGCCACTGAAACTTTGTTGCCCCGAAGAATGTTATAGACATGGACTGTATTTCTATATTTTAATTGCATAAGTTTCGAATAATGTACTTAATGCCATTTAATAATGCACTGATGTTATTTTAACTTGTGTATATCAAAAAAATTATACTTGTAAAATCTCTTCTAAGTAATTTAGCAACTGCAGAAGCAGCTTCTCAACTATTTGCAAGGAGTTATTTTAACTATGTACAGTGTTTAAATAAAAGTACTTTTATCCAAAGAATATTTAGATATTTAAGTTATTATTTATTGGATTAAAAATTTGGTTAATAAGCGGAACAACTGAGTGTAGACTAACTGGAATGATACTTTTAATTTTTAAATACAGTTTAATTTCAATAACTTGAATCTAAGAGAAAAAACAAATTAATTCACATTTGAAAATTTTTTTTCGAGTTATATGATTCAAATTACACTTTAAAAGGCTAGAAAATAATGTAAGTGAACGTTTACAAAAAAAAAAGCAGGTCACTTCTTAGGTAACCAATTTTGTACCATGACAATGACATAATCTACCTAGTCTGAAGAGTTTAGCTACACAATGGGAAATAAAAAGAGAGGCTATTCTATAATGAGTGTTTGATATAAATAGGGACAACAAATATCAAACATTTTCTTAAAACTTAGTATTAAAAATAAAAGTTAAATTTATAATAAGTACCTAACTAAACTTATTTTAGTTATAGATTAAAATATTACTTTTTAATTTCTTCGGATAAACCTATTGAAAAATTATGTTGAATAGCTTCTTGGTACATTTTGAAGTAAAGATTGTGATCATTTTTCACATTTTCGGTAGCTGATTCAAAAATTACATTGGCAACAGATCCATTTAATGCAGGATCCTCTGGGTTTAACTCTTTTCCTGTCAAAAAAAAAATATTAGTCATTAGTGTTATTACATTATTTTCAATATATATTTTATTTAAGTTATCAATTAAAATATTATAGTATAAAATTAAACTAGATATTACCAGATTTCAAAACCTTTTGAGTGAGTATTTCTGAATAGGAAAGTTCGCATTTAAAGGCTTCAAAATATAATTTTGACGAAGTTTTATGTGCATTTAATCCATCAGTATACAATTCTCTAGCTTTTTGGATATTTTTTAAATCTTCAAATTCTTGTTTTACTGCAAAAACGTAAAGTGAATCTGAAATGTGACCATGTAATAACAAGGCGCTGTTTATAACTGTCCGTAACAAAGCTACTTTATCCTAAAAAATAGAAAATAAAATGTCTCAAGTTATTGCAATTCAATAAAGTAGAAATTTTTCAATTGACAAGAAGTAATCTATTGTCAATTCACCATTAAGTACTCTAATAGTTATTAACTAGTAAGACAGGTGTGAATAGAAGTTGTTAATTATTGTGTTCCATAAATTAAAATATTAAATAATCCTAATACATTTTGATATTTTAAATGTATATCCGTTAAGATTAGGTAGAGTAAATTATAATAAAAAGTACAAAATGTCTTTACTTACACATTTCATCAGGAATTTTATGTATTCTTTCCAAAGCGATACATCATCTTTGAAATATTTTAGAGACGCACGATAAAGGTCTATGATTCGGTTATTATGCTGATTAATGAGCTTAAGTGATTCAGTATTTGTTGAACCCATCTATTATAGCAAATTACATAATAATATTACAAAGATAGTCAAATTTTAGAATTATTGTTGTACGTTATTACTTTTTTAACTTTCTTGATGATTGACTTCAAGAATGTAATATAAAGAGTAAAGTCTGACTTTTGTTTGTTTCGACGCATCAATCTATACTCAAATTTTTCTCTTTGATTCAATATATTTCTGTAAACATAGCACGGAAACGTAAGCATACAAACAATTTAGATTAATAGTATGTAACATGAATCAAATGGTAGTAAATATTTAATTGGCATTGAAGTTTCATAAAATATTATTACTTCACTGCAGATTTCTTGAAGTGACTATGAAGTACTGGAACTTCAACAATCAATTCTTCTTTGCGTCGTTGTACAAACTCCGCCATCTTGAGATTATAATTCCAAACAATATAAACTGTATCTACTCAAAGCAATAAAATGTATTAGAATTTGCAACCTTAGAACGAATCAATCATAACTACCTAAGTAAAATTAAAAATTATTCAATTTCAAATAATAGGAACACACGACTCAATCAGCAACCGCCTATCACAACTCGTGCCGCACAATCACTGAATAGTGAATAATAATTAATAATATGGCACATTCTGCACAATGTGCGTTTATGTTACATAACCTCAAATAGTTTTAATAATTTTCGATTCCACGATAATATTAGGCGTTTGTGTAGTTGTATGTCTTTGCGCCCAATTTTTGTTTTTAAACATTTACGAAATAAAAATAAATAATAATATTATGCTGCTAGCATGAAGCAACAGTGGGGTGTCGAGTAAATAATTAAGGGATGGGCTAAATTTATTCGACGTTCATCTCATCAAAAGAATACAATTTGAGTGTTTATTACATAATATACTATGAACTATTGAATTATGATATTACATTAGGTACCTTGGGATAGATACTAAATAATATTATAATGACCCGTCGAGTTCAGGGATATTAGGAAAAAAAAGCCCCCGGAAAAAAAGGTCCAGGAAAGTCTTACCGGAAAAATAGTCTCCAAATTAATATTTGATTTAAATTCAGTCTTTTGTCGTATAGGTATTTATAAGTACATAGCCTTGCCCTATAGGATATTAGCATTACATGTTACATATTTTATTGAAAATAATCAACAAACTACTAAATTAAATAGGTACCTTTCTAGGATTAAAAATTATTGTAGATACAAAATATATATATATGTATTTATATACAAAATTATAGGTACATGTTAAATGTATTGAAAATAATATAATAACATAATATCTTAAACATATAATAATATTATTTAAAAAATATAAAAATGCATTTATTCAGATAAAAAAGATCTCTTTCTTATATTTTGACCTATTTGCTTTAAAAAATTAAGAATATCTGCAGATTTGTCTTTATCAAAACGTTGACATAAAATGTTCAATCGAACTATTTCAATATTTAACTATTTCTATTTTCAATCGAATAATTTTTTTACCAGCTTTTGTTTTTTTCCTATTAATTTTTCCTAAACCAGCCAATGCCATTCTTGCTTTGTCCGTTCCAACTTCTTGACCCATTTTTGTTAGTAATTTCCAAATACTGGGATGTTTAATGCCGACGAGATGGGAAAACTTATTGTTCCAGCCTTCACAAGCATTATTGGTTCTGTGTGGATTTGATGACAGAGTTGTTATATTAACGTTCCATGATTCTGGTACAAAAAATGGTGGTGTTCTTCTTAAAATTATATTTTTTGTTTTTTTAACTTTCCTGAAAGTACCTCCAACGTAATTTTCATCAAAATACTGAAGTATTTTTTTAATTTATAAACACATATTAATTCTTGTGATCATTAAAATCATGATTATTTAATTAAATACCACCTATCAATTTTATTTTGCCTGAAAAAGCATATTGTGATATTAATATGAGGTGTGACGTGTGAATCACATAGGAACGTATCGCCAGACTGTGTACTGATTTCAGATGTGGGGAAAAAACCATTATTTTTTTTTTTTTATTTAGAAAATAAGGCTTCGACATCACAGGTCATTAGCCTAGCTTAGATTAAGAGTACAAGACAAAAAATAATATGGCTTAATGACTACGGAAAGGGTTTTTACATTGTTAAAGTTTGTTTATGAGGTGGATTTGAGTTAGAAAAGAGAAAGATTTAATAATATAATTTTCGTTTAGTGCTTCATACATATTTGGTGGTATAGCTAGATTGTTTCTTGCGTCCCTGTACTTTGAGCAATCCTGGAAGATATGTTGTATTGAGAGGTCGGCGTGGCATTCGTCGCAGGTAAAACCATTATTATATGAAAAAAAAAATAGTCAATACTAATACACTCAATATAGTCATAACTCATAAGTCATAAGCATAACACTTATTATTTCGTCGACGGACGGCCTATCTATAATTATTAGCCCTCAGATAAAGCATAATACCATTGATAATAGGTATATATATATATATATATAACATATGCTAATCAACGTATCATGGCATATAGCATAACGACGAAAAACCGGAGTATTTTAAAAATAATCAACAAATATTGGTCATCAAGGTATTTGACCTCGTCGAACATACGAAAATAACTACATACAAGTATACAACGCAATGTTACTGACTATAATGTTTATCACCAATGGCTAATCGTATTTATATCAAAATTGCCCGAATTGAAGACGTGTGCTTCGGTTGAGAGACATTTTGGTATTTAACATGGAGCTATCACTTGAACACTTAGTTTCGATCAAGAATGGACGAGAATCGTTGATATGAACAAAAGGAGTTCATTGCCAAAAATATTTTATTAAATAAAACCATAGCACAATGTGTATACTGTAATGTGTAAGTATACGCGATTATTTATTGCATTCCAGGTTGCATTTGATGAAATAATGATATACATACTATGTATTTAACATGTTTTTATTATTTTGATTGAAGATATTGAAGATATTTATTGTACTATAATGTTTGTTGTAACTACAGGCTAAAACAAAATTATGACAATTCAACAATATTGTAGGTTCAAGAGAAAAAAAAATCAGATGTGGCCCGGTCATAATTTTGTACACGAACAAAAAGTTGGCAAAATCAGTTTACCAACAAAATTGTACTGAACAATTTTATTTCAAAAATAATATTTAATTTATCTCGATGCCTCTACCAGGTGGTTTTAATTATGTCTTACCCCTAATCCGCATATTATTATGTTGTCGGTCAGTTTTAAAAAACATACAACAGAGGAAGCAAATTTGTGAGCAAAACAATCAATTTTGTGTTTTTAGCTTTAATATTAGTGAAAAGTGAACTGACTAATCATAGTATAATTTAAAAATAAACATTATATTATCCGGGTTTGTACTTTTGCGTCTTTGCGTCTTTGGTTTTTTTAAAATATTAATCTGTAAGTAAGTTAGATTATGAAAACATAAAATATTACAAACAAAAAACAATCATAACTCACCTAAAAATGTTAATATTGTAAAAAACCAAACTATCAACACAAATTATGTTCTTATCTATAAGTTTCATAAAATATTAATTAATTGTAATAATTAAGACAACAACACAAAATTGCTTCTGCCGAATGCAAATTTGGAAAGTTGTTTATAGTATAATATACGTTTTTAAGGTGGAAGTCAAAAAATAATGTCCTGCTTATAGTAATAGTTAACCTTTGTAGATTATACTCGTACACCAAATATTGTCCGTTAGTTTCAAAATCGAGAAATATTGTCCGTAGTTCTCGTTCTTGAAACTAAAAAAAACATGATAAGTTTATTCAATAATTAATAATAGTAAAATACAAAATAAACACCCAATAAAAAAAAATAAAAATATTATGCAAGACTAAAATATAGCCCACGTGAAAATTGAAACCCGATATGAATATATGTCTAATTTGTTGCCTATTTAGACTCCTTAAAAAAACAATATATTTTAGACCAAAACTGCAGTATTTCCATTTATATAATAATACATTTTATCAATTGAATTTCAGTACACTACTATTAAAACTCAAGTCATACAATTCACCAATTTACTTGGAAAAAAAGTCCAAGATGACAAAGTTCGGTAAATATATGTAACAATATTTAAAGGGATACATTAAAAAAACAAATCAATGATTTTACTTAGTTTCCTTACCATCATAAACATACAGTGTTGGGTAAGTTACTTTTTAAAAGTAACTAAGTTACGTTACAAGTTACAAAACAAAATAAGTAACTAGATTACTTAATAGTTACTCGAATACAAAAGTAATGCGTCACGTTACATTTTTTACTCAAAAGTAACTAGTTACAATGACGTTACTCTTGTGTTATTTACGTTTCATAAAAAAAAGTCTTTTTTAAATCAATCTTTTTTTATATTTATTTTATACAATAATGTATTTTCAAAATTTTTATCAGTATTCTAGCTCGTTTTTTTCGTACAAATATCTCCAGCTACACTAAAGAGCCTTTCAACAGAAGCTGAAGAAGGGAGTGATGTATTAAACTTAAAAACTTTACAAACATTTGTTTCATCATAGGTTAACTATTTAAAATTTTTAAATCGCCTGTATAAACTATAATAGCACTCCACTTCACCATTGGGTTGATCAGAAACTGGGTTAAAATCAGTAAAATTGAAAATAATATTAACACAAAATCGTATATTTATAAAATTATATTAGATTATACTGTGAAAATTTTGTAATTACATAAATATCTACTTAAATTATTAATATAATTACATTTTCTGATGCGGATACGAGGGGAAGGACTGCCCCTTGAAATAGCACCACGATAGTATCCCCCCCCCCCCCAAAAAAAAAATTAAATTTATAATGTAACGCGTTCTTTTGCTAAGTTACTTCTAAATAATTAACGTAGTTACTCTTGCGTTACCCAAAAATAATAATAACGAAGTTACCATAACGTTACTGAAAAATGTAACTACGTTACAGTAACGAGTAACGCACGTTACGTTACTACCCAACACTGTAAACATACAATATATTATAATGATTCTTCAGCTTAATTAAGTATTAACTATCTAGATAACTATCTTAACTAAAAAAATTCAGGTATTTAAGTATGTATAACAATATTAATGCCGAGTTACATAATACATATAATCACTTAACATTTAACGAACCAATAGTGAGGGAATGGTCTTTTAAACATGAATATAAGTGGCCTATGATTGGTCCATTCAATTTTATTGGACCGTTAAATTAATAAATTGTTCATGCAACCAGGCGTTAAAATAATATATTCAACCGATATATTTTGTCGATATTGGTACCTAAAAAATTATTTATTATCATTTGGTTACAACTTATACTAATTTTATTATACTAATTATTGGAAGTTTGATTGTGCATCACATCATATTTTTCCTTTTGTCGAATTATATGTATTGGACATTGTCACCACTGAATTTTTTACTCGGGCTTTTTCTTCTAAGACTTTTTTACCTCTGACTTTTTGGTAGTATACCATTCTTACCAACGAGTATACCTCAAGAGCCTAGACTACCCGGGCACCTGAAATTCGGTAATGCTGGAAAACAACTCATTGGCATCCTTTATATTGTTGTACGTTTTACCTATATTGAATATTCTGCTGGTCAATATTATTTGTATTGCATATTCACAACGATATATTATCGGATTTAAGTTTGAATTTTGAAATTTATTCTTCTAAACTCATATTATATTCTGTGCATAACGCAAACGTACAACTTGACATTTTTTTCCCCAACAACAAAGCCCGTTTAAATGTACCTGTACGTGCGGTACAATATATAACATTATGTGTAAGCAATAAGCATACACGTTTTTCGTATGAAAATAATGCTCCAACTATAATGCTATAGTCCAAAGATTGGAAATAGACATTTTTTTTCACCAACATCCGTCCGGATGTCGTATAATATATACCTGGACACGTTATCCGTACCTACGGGTCATCATCCGTAGAAATCGGCATTCAATTGAGAGTATTATGTATGGGCATTTTTGAGAACACCCTTAATTCCCGGCTGCGGTGCCATCATATTGTATTTCTATATTCTATTATTGCGTAACATCACCCTCGGATACCAGGTACCTGCAGGCTACGGTCCATATAATGTAGTCGTGATCCGACATCAATGGATCCAATTATTGCGCAATGACTTGACGCGAGGCCAGAGCTCGTTTCTTGACCATTTCGTCCCGACTTAATAATAATAATAATAATATGATATTATATTGTATCACATATAGGTACTATACATTATTATTTATATTGCACTGCTGAATAGACGGATTATATACTTCGAGCACACGAGGCGAGGCGTAACATATAAACTTATTTTATAAATACGTGTAACAATGGGTCGTCCTAAGTCAAAATTAAGTGACAAGCCATAAAATATAATATTATATCAGTATGTACCTCTGAATTCGGTGAATTCAATACACATTCTATCGTACGAAGTGTACTGTTATAACTTGTAGCGTACATAGAATAATCGAATAATCGGGTAATCAACATTTTCTTAATACAGTCACGAAAAAGAACCGTTATGAATCGCGGAAAAAATGCCCACGGAAAAAAAACCCACGGAAAAAAAACCCACCGAAAAAAAAGCCCATGGAAAAAAACCCATAGAAAAGAAATCACCAAGGAAAAAAAGCCCATGGAAAAAAAAACCCACAGAAAAAAAGCCCTCCAAAAAAATTTTAATTAAAAATAAATGTTAATACATCTATATTTAATATAATTATTATATATTTTTTTATTGCTTTATTTGCCCTATGTACAAAATGTCGGTATAAAAAAGTCCCAAGCCTAAAAAGGCTCAAAGGGTAAAAAGCTCCAAAAATCGAAATACCTGTAGGTGGAAAACAAGTCTACCGAAAAAAGCCCAGGAAAAAAATTAAATATAAATGTGAACACATGTATCTATACACACATGGTCACATGGATATTGTATTTAGAACGAATAATATTATTAAATGTATTTGTTGTTACAGCGGATATACCCACAGGCCGCAGCAAACCAACTCTGTGAGATGTTGTCAGATTTATAAATAGGACTTCATTAATATATAAGGTGGCACGTATTTCCGATAAAGTATCCCTAAGTGTAAACTGCAGTAATACTAACTATAAAAGTGATTCTTTTCGAGTTTTGGAAAAGTGCATGATACATATTATTATGAGTATGAAAAGAAAATTGACAGTTTTTTTGACGGGTAGGCACCCCTAGTATGGCACTACGATAATATAATACGAATATAATCGAACCGTATAATAATATAATATAAGGTGTGCCGATGAATGTACAGCCTAACAAAAAAAATAAACAACAGTAACTTTTTCTTTTAAAGGCAAAAACAGATTAAGATTTTTAACAGTTGTACATTCATTCAGTAAACTATTTTACCAATCTTTATTACTTTATTTTATGTTTAATACTGATGAACGATAACAACTTATAATCAATTTACAATTTTCCGCCCATCCTTGTTATGTTGAATGTACAAAAAAAATATTTCAAAGAAAAATAAACTAAATTTGATATCAATCGGTATTCCTTATGGTTTTACATTTACTGCAATTGTTCACTTATTGATTTTGTAAATCTATCTGTTTGGAACATCTAAAAGTAATATATTTTTTCTCTTTTTGAAGTTGAACATCTACAATTGAATACAGTACTCGGCTGCGAAATTAATATTCGGCATACTAATATATTTCAAATAATTATTGTTAAAATAACTAAAACCAATTAATGAAATAAAATTAAGAAGTAAAATACATTTTATTTAACAAAAATGGAAATAGAACATTATGTTATGATACATATAACATTTTAAATCTATATACATATACATCTATATAAATATAAATTAATGTATATTTTTATGAAGCTTATAGACTTGAAACTACTGAATCAGTTAGGACCATATTTCCTACACATGTTCCTTGAGACTCGGGTAGTGTTTATAGCTTAGTTTTTCAACCACTTTATACTTTATAGGTGGCTTCAAAAATTAGAAGCAAAGTTCTATGATAGAGGCATTCTACCACATTATTTTTAAGCAACTAAGAAATTATTTCAACTCAGAAATAGAAGGGTGCATGCCAGGGGTTGTTGATATGGTTACCCCGACACTCATATATTTATATAATTATATATAGGTATGTGTTTGTTACGTAAATATTTCTAAACAAAAAAATATAATAACCTGACTACTTGAGTAGTCTTACCGAGTACATAAGGGTGATCTGTAGGGATAAATTACGCGTGTGAATAGGTCGATCGTCACGTTCTTTGATTAAAAATAGATAAGATGGCGACCATTTATAACAAAGTGAATATCCAACTTAGATATTTTATTATACTCGACTTTATCATGTACAGGATTATTCACCAAAGATCCTTACCTTTATTTTTTACATTAGCAATATATTTATACAAATTCTTATTTTTGGCATTATTTAGTATCTATACTTGCAGCTCACTGAGAAAATGACTCAAATACTTACATTTTGTATACATTACATGAAAAGTGTCCTGTAGAGATATAACATATTTTTTTCAAATGAAAACAAAAATTTCTTACTGAAAACATGTTAAGAGGAAGTCAGCGGACATCGACTAAGTCCATACACCAAAATTTGAAATTGTTTAAGACTTAATAATCTACGCATAGCGTAATCGTTGTTTAATGTGTTCAAACTGTTCAAAGTCTGTTAATTATAAATACATTTCTAGCCTTGCATTAACGTCTGAAAAAAATCTTTTAAAAACTATACATAAATGATAAATCACTTATCGCCGTCGTAAATACAATTTTGCAAATCATGAGATGAGTATAAAATAAAAACCAATAGTATTATTCAATCTGATTTAATAAACTATCTGGATTTAATGGTTGTTAAAAAAGCATCTCGCATCATAAATGTCAACAATAATATCGAGCAAGACCCAAACAATTGGAAATCAAATATTATTTATTGTCGTATATCAACTGATATGGGCATTAAACCTTTTTTTTCTCTTGGTAAATTACTACATGGGAGCCGAACCGTTGTGCACATGGCATATGGCCCCCAGCATGCAGAATCGTTTATATAAACAAATATATGCAACTTTGATGGAACTGTCATGGCAGGGATGCTCATGCAAACCGGTGTTTACTCGAAAACCCCACGCTCCATGCCAGCTTACAATAAATATACAGATGGCCGTGGCCACATGGGAACATGAGGGTAGTCGCCAGTCAGGATATGCCCCGAAGTCAGGATATGTCCCGGACTCTGGATATGCCCAGGGGTCGAGATATGCCCCGGACTCTGGATATGTCCAGGGGTCGAGATATGCCTCGGACTCGGGATATGCTCCAGGTCCGGAATATGCCCCGGGAAGGGCATTAAACCTAAAAAGCTTAATTATCCCAATCGATATATACATAGATATTATAAATAGGTAACAAATCATCTTATAATTATAATTTTGTAATTGTTTTTTCGTCTAAGCTAATCATCGTACATAAATAGCACAAGTCACACAACATCTGCATTAAGAACAGATATAACAGTCTGATTGAACGGGAAATTGAAGTTAATAGGCATTCCACATGGATTGTGCACTGTCCAGAGTTCTGCATTTTTTTTTAGTATTTTGAGATTTGATTTCCAATAGCACATATATCCAATAGTGATTATTTGATTGAAAGTTAACATTATCACCTAAAATATAGTAATAATTAAACTGCCATTAAAAAGTGTGGATAAGTAGGTACCGCTACAGTAATAATTGGCGAGCAAGTCATTATAATGGGTTTGGTACATTTGAATTAAATGGTAAGTCATTGAATGCGAAAAACGATTCTGAGCGGATGCGTCGTGCCATACTCATTCTAGCATACTTGTATAAATAATCAAATTTAAAAATTAAAAAAAAAATAATAAACATCGAAAATATTTCATGTCTGTAAAATAGAGTAGCTGTCTGATGAACTTTATTTTTGATTAAGGTAGAACAACTTGTTTGGAATCTTCTACTAAAAATTTTAATGTTAGTTATGAAAATTTTTTTTGATGAATTTATAATGGCAGATAAATAATTTACAAAGTTTTGGGATTTCGATGACTTTTGTTAATATTTTAACTTTAATGCATATAAAAATAAACGTGCCTATGTATCATGAACAGTTTTTAACTGTTTTTAAAACACTTTGCTAGGACTCTTGCATTCAATTTTCAAGCTTTTTTAATAGGTGAAAAAAATTTAATGGACACTAATTCAAAAAAAATGTACGAAATTTGAAACATTTTTTAAGGCTATCTCAAAAAGAGTCAACATATTTTGAAAATGTTACCATATATTACAGAAAATGCTAATATAAATATTTGGTGAACATTTCAAGTGTCTGTGGTTATTATTATTATAGTTTTTGAGTTACATAAAAAAAGTACATATTTTCAAAGTTGATAATCAAAGAACCTGGTCTAAGAGGTCATGAACATGAAGGACACGAAAAAAATACACTCCTTTGTAAAATCGCTCAGATTAAAATCTAAAATTATGTTAGTAATTACTAATTATAATACAAGAATAATAAACTCCACTACAAAAACACGGCTTTTCGTATGGTTATTTTAAGTTCAAATTTAGTCGAAACTACATATTAACACAAAGAAAAACGATTTTAGTCATTTTGTTGTAATTCTGTTCCAAAACAGCAACATTTTACATAAGTATATATAATATTTTCCAGAATCACCGATAATTTAAGAGTAATATTTATAATATTAATTCAACTTACCAGTGTATTTATAATAAGTAATAACAGTATAAAATATCCTAGACTGACTTATCTTCTCCGCTCAGAATTGTTTTTCGTAGGTGTACAATGATATCAAATCATTGAATTCCAATTTAATACCATCCGTTACAGCCTTCTAATAGACACCTGATGTACAGCAGAGCGATATCCATCTATCTTTTTTTTTTTTTTTTTAATTTTGTTGGTATTTTTTTCTAAGGTTGGGGTCTAGCAGATCACGGTGTAGCTTTTGGTCTAAAATGAGTCAGTATTTGTTTACTTTTTAACTATATTAAATATACTTTAGGTGCCTAGCGAGGTATAAATACTTAATTATTTTTTTTCGCTCCAAATTTGATTAAAAATAAACCAACCTTAAGTATTTCGGTTTTATCGACAATGTCGTAGGTTTCGTCGAAATATGACACAAAGTGGTACTTGAAAAGTTCGACTTCGTTCAGTACTGTTCTTACTTCCTACAAATATTACGTAATTTTTGTTACGATTTCACATGCTTATAATTGGTAAATTATCTTCTACAAGTATTGCATTACAATCATGAATTTTTTTTTTTACTTTTTTAGAATTATGACATTTTTCGTTTAATGCTTTGTTTTTCGCAGCCAACTTTTTTGCTTTTGAGGCATAAGTTTTATTAGATAATAAATCGTCTATCATCAAAGTCTTGCAAAATAACTTGTAGTATTCTTCTTCCTTTTCTCTTTCTAATCTCTGCAAATTAACTTAACTTATTATTTATTATTTGAATAGTATATTTTATTTATTTATCAAGCAGCTTAAGTTGCAATGTAATTATTGATTTATAATGATTCATGTATACAGTGCAGTGGCGTAGCCAGGATTTTTTTCGGGGGTGGGGGGGCTGATCAGTTTTTTACACAGTGGTGGTTTAGTTTTTGATCGAATACCCTAGACCATTAAAATAATTTTTAAATTTTATTAACATTTCGGAGGGGGCTGCAGCCCCCTCAGCTTCCACCCTGGCTACGCCACTGATACAGTGGATAATGAATAATGATATGATACTTTTGAAAACAGTGTTGTTTTTTTGTGGATATCTTTTTCTTTTATGATTTTCATTTGTTGTTCAATGAACTCAGTTTTGTCATATTGTTCAGCTATTAATAAAAACCAAATATATATAAATCATTTTCTTCTTAGTATCAGGAGGAGGGATACAATGAGGTAATCCAAAGTGGTGGTTTTAAGTTAGAGTTTTAAGTTATCATATAGGTACACACATTTTAATCTAAGTACTTTTTCAAATTTTAGCTCACCCTCCAGTCTTTGAATTTCTTCAAATTGAATATTAATTTTCGATATCATTTGTCTGTTACAGTTAAGCTTATATTCGAATTCGTCTTCGTATTCTTTTATGGTTTTATTAGTATTATTAATTTCACTTAATAATTTTTTTTTAGCCAAATCTAAAAAAAATAATAAATATCAGTTTTCTCCAATTTTTTTTTATAAGTAATGCTTTGGTCAACTTAGTATTTGTATTTTTATGTTTAGTCTATTACGACTAGTTTTTAATTCCATAATTCTTATTTTCTTTTTTTCAATTATTTTTGAAATTGTAAGTGTTTTTTGGTCCAAACTTTTTATTGACTTCATGATCTCGGATGATGACATTTCATCTATAATAATGACAATTTTTTTAAATAATTTTAGAAAAATGAATATTTTATATAATATAATATAACATACAGTGTTATAATAGACGCCCCAAAACTAAAAATCATTTGCTGATATGCTTTTCTTGTTCATAAATTGTCAATATGATACCTAATAATTCACAACATAAAATTCTAAAATGTATAACAAATAACTGAAGAAATAATTATTATTAAAAATTGAAAAACAAATAGTGGTATCAGAAAATGTTTATAGGAAAATGTGACAAAATTGAAGGATGACATATATGAATATAAACATATGCTTAGCAACAAGAAATAATATGACAAGCTTCAGGGTCTCCATGAAATAAGGTTATGTTTATCAACTATGCTAGGAGATATTGACTTCACTATAGGCGGTACACTAACGGCATTAAAAATTCAAACTATTTACAAAACTAAATAAATAATAAACTTATTTTTAAAAGTTTAATAATGAAAAGTCTAACTTTTTACAAAAAACATTACAATTTCCATTAATTTCTATTATTGTTTTTTTTATTACACACTATAGGGGTGTATCAGACCTATAGCACTCTATAAAGTGGTTTAAAAATGAAGCTATAATCACTACCCAAGTACCCAAGTCTCAAGGAACATGTGTGCGAAATAAGGTTCTAATTGGTTCAGTGGTACCAATTCTATAATCATAATCCAAACTTCCATTAATTTATATTTATATATAGAATATATAGATGGGTAAATAAATAAATAGATTTAATATTTTGTATATATTGTATTATTTTAATATAATATACTATTTTCATTTTCGTTAAACAATAAGTATTTTACTTATTAATTTTATTTCATTAATTGGTTTTAATTATTTTAAAGATATTAGTATGCTAATATTAATTTCGCGGCCGAGTTCCGTATTCAATTATTGTAAAGTTCACATATAGAAAAGAAAATATGTTACTATTAGATATTCCAAACAGGTAGATTTACAAAATCAATAAGTGAACAATAGTGGTAAATGTAAAACCGAAAGGTTTACCGATTAATATCAAATTTAGTTTATTTTTCTTTCAAAGAAATATTTTTTTTGTACATTCAACAAAAAAAGGATGGGCAGAAAATTTTACATTGATTATATGTTGTTATCGTTCATCAGTATTAAACATAAAATAAAGTAATAAAGATTGGTAAAATAGTTTACTGAATGAATGTACAATTGTTGAAAATCGTTATCTGTTTTTGCCTTTAAAAGAAAAAGTTACTGTTGTTTATTTTTTTTGTTAGGCTGTACATTCATCGGCACACCTTATATTATATTATTATACGGATCGATTATATTCGTATTATATTATCGTAGTGCCATACTAGGGGTGCCTACCCGTCAAAAAAACTGTCAATTTTCTTTTCATACTCATAATAATATGTATCATGCACTTTTCCAAAACTCGAAAAGAATCACTTTTATAGATAGAATTACTGCAGTTTACACTTAGGGATACTTTATCGGAAATACGTGCAACCTTATATATTAATGAAGACCTATATATAAATCTGACAACATCTCACAGAGTTGGTTTGCTGCGGCCTGTGTGTATATTCGCTATAACAACAAATACATATTATAATATTATTCGTTTTAAATTCAATAGATATCTTTTATCATGTTATGGAGAAGATAACTTGGTTTTACGTATTAAGAATAGTTTCTAGAAGCAAAACATTTATTTATGTAGAAGTGCCTTTTAAATAATTGCAAAAAACGAACAAGAAACAGCGGAGAACCTGGAATATTCTATCACCATTAGTTTACATGTTTAATAAATTTAGTTTTTGTTAAATATTGATATGGACATTAAATATTTTCGTTTTTTTGTTTCTCGGCAAAAAAACTTGAAATAATAACACAAATAGTTTCTTATAAATCATAACTTATTCTTATAGAAATTCAAATCATCAAAAATACAGGCACCATACAATTTTAAAAATATGGTCAAAAATTCATAAGTTTAAAATGCCTACCCGAAGAAGCTTGAAAATGTAATATAACTTTCCTAGTATAAGTTACTTTTATATTAATTTAAAAATATTCAAAATACATGAACGTATTTTTTTTTACAATTTTAGTTTTATTTCAAATGTTACGGATATAATTAAATAAAACATTATGATATTAATTTACAATATTGATTGTTTTATAGTTATTTTTTCGTAGTAGAGATTTGAATTTTCTTATTCCATATACACTACACATACGACATATACTATTATTATTATCTAAACACAAAGTAATTTCAAAAATATTTATATAAGCTATTGACATTATAAACCTTATATAACTTTTATGTTATGTTTTTTGCAAAAATTAGTTCAACCTGTATCGAAGTACAAAACTATACTCCTATTAATAAAATAAAATATAACATAAGCTTTGATGTAGAAATAGATACCGGAAAATGAACCCGTCTTCTTTACCCCTCTGAGGATGGTTTTTTTTGTATTTTACATAAACTTATCATTAAGTACGAATTTAAGTTTAACACATATATCTGATGCAACTACCTATATTTTGACCTGCTCAACGATGAAGTGCACTCAAAACCAATACTACATAACGAATTTCCCGATCTGTGCTCATAATGTTCATTTACATCTTTCCGAAAAATACATAAGCATTGCAGAAATGCACACAATAATCAACTAATTTTTGATCCATTGTTTGACGATTGTAAAAAATTGTTTAACAGTTTATATAGGCACCTACAACGGTTTTATCTGGTATGCTGTTGTCACGTGGCAATATTATTTACGTTTAATGAGTACCTACAATGCATAGTTTTCTTCATATTTTACATCCTATATAAATACTGAGTAGTACAATATTATATAACAGTTAACGCAAACATAGTACACTTATAATATTCTTATCTCCCTCCACGTTTCACACTATAACGTCGAATCTCACCAAATCGTACATCTTGTGCTTATAAACGTAATCACGCTCTGCATACACTACTAAATACAGAAATACACTGACAATCCGTAGTTACGCAAATACACGACGTATGCGTCGACCATCATAACCCGTAGAAAATATTGTATTTAGAATGTATTGCGTATTTTAAGTCTTGACGAAAAATGCACAACACTTAACGTTGTGAATTGTATAAAAATTGTCTTTCCGCAGGTATACGCCGCTGCGGTCAGTAAAAAACTAAAAAACGAATCGCCGTCTCGTGCGCAATAAACGCGTAGGCATTGAGGCTCGACGGACATGTAGCCCGCACTTCCTGAAAGCTGAAACACCATCAGTATTATATTATAATAATATTATCCACCCGCCGTGTGTACAGCCTATAATTTTACGATGCCCAAGAGTCGAACGCTGAATATCTGTATGAGGACCAAGGACGGATCGAGAATCTTTGTACGATTCCATTGCCTTCCACCTGTGACCCCCTTGGATCCGCCCTTGATGGGAACGATAATAAAGTAATTGGTCAAAAACGATATTATGTTATGCAGACTACGCCCATTTTTCTTTTAATATAATACATTTATTCAAATTCTGATTTTTGGAATTTTTATGTATACTCTAATGCCATACTTAAAAATATTAAAATTTTTATACCAGTTAAAGTGGTTTCTGTGGTTAAGCAGATGATTTTTTCTGAAATGTATCTAAATCGAAATTCCAAAGAGAAGCACTTGAGTTATTTAACTTTGTGTAGGTAACTACTATTTACTTAGGTTAATAGTTCCATGATAATGGATTTTGGAGTTTTGGGGTAAGGGTGATTTGAACACTTAAATAATTAATATTAATCTATCAACATTTTGTAAAAATTGTCGGGAGTATAATAATAATTAATACATGGTACATCTGATATCACATCTGTTTTATATTTTTGTAAAACCATTTTAAGGACTATTTTCATTTTAATAGTTGACCCAGAAATAACTCGTTAGAATTCTAATCTATAGAGTATAGATACTTCAACATTTTCAAAAAAAATTATCTTTTTGACAATTGTCAGTAAAAATGTGGAAACAATGAGTTTGTATCATCACAGAATATTTTTAAATTTAAAAATATGGCCAATGAATAGTTGAAATTCCAAAAATTAGAGTTTGTAGAAAACAACAACGCATTATTACGTAAAAGTTAAGTATAGTAAATATTCTCGGAATTTATTTTATAATACATACATATAATTTAATCGTATACTTGTGTTGTTTCATAATTTGTAATTTAACAAATTAATATCTATGCTTGCATATTTACACCATAATATTATTAATTACAAAATAGTTGACTAAACAAACCAAAACAAATGTCGTCTTAAAAAGCTCCGCCCAAAGGCAAGGGAAATGGTTCACCAACTACCCCTAAATAAGGGCTTGTGATTTTTTAAAACTTCAAAGATATGTAGGTGGCTATGGTTGGTACATGACAATATAATAAATTATTATTTAAAAGCCTTTGCTTATATATATTATATAAAAACGACGGTAATTCTATACGTCCGAGATCACCTGCAGCAGAACACCACAAACGACATTTTCTTGTTCAGTCTCCCGATTTCTCAGTCACGGTCAACTGGTCAGTTCTTTTAAACCCTCATTAGTCATTACACATTTCAATTTCGATTCGGTAAACCAGTTTCTTCACGATCCTTCGGAATCCATAAAAGTGCTAGGGAAAATAATTTGGTTTGCATATGTAAAATGTGGACGAATTGAGTTACCTTTAATCAGACTTGAGTAAAATACTTTTAAAATATATTTGGAATAAATACTCTAGTACTTATGTCTTATGGTAAAGACGTACAGTATTCGAAATACTTTAATAGTTTTAAATATAATAAAATTTAAGTTGTTGATACTTGATTTAAAAAGTGTATAATACTGTAAACATTTCCAGAAAAACAAGGAAAGCAATAATTGTAAATAGAAAGTATTTTTTGATACGAATAAAATATTAAAAATATTCTAAAATTCTAAATAGTTGTGCAGAAACGCAAAACATTTTTAAAGTATTCTTAATACTGTATTGCATTCGGAATACTACCGAAGACTGCATTTAAAGTAATTTGTAAATTTATTTATAAGATAAATTCATTGTATACTATTGTACTGTCCTATAATGTATTGAACGAAGTGTGACAAACTAACAAATAGTAACATTCGGGGTACCAAGAGTAACAAGGTAAATATAATTTGTGTGTTTAATAAATATCTGCTAATATGTCATTATTTAATGTACCTATATCTCAATTTATAACCATTATATCAATTATCAACATACCTTCTATTGTATGAATTCCTAACAATCTTTCTAATTGAAGTATGTTAAGTATTTGAACAAGTAAAAAGTATCCAAATTTTAACCAAAATTCTGTTAATTATTATGTCCTTATATGTTAGGTATACGGTATAATGCGCATTCCTAATTTTTCACGGGTTATTAGTTTCCTAATAAGTGTAGCTAATGATCAACACTAATGGAATTTGAAAAAAAAAACTAGTGGCCCATTATTTATCATTCTGCTTCAATAACATCGATGAGTAATAGGAAGTACTTGGAAATAAAATAGGTATGTGGTAGGGTAAAACAAATCTAAAAAAATAATCAATTTTACTATTTATCTGCTTACAGCTTACTCATAAAAATACTCGACTAATTGTATTTTATTGTACTTGATTTTCAAACGAAAAAATTTAATCAAATTGTAATTATAGTACCTTATGATTGTATTATATTCGTGTTCAAAGAAAAAATAAATTACTGTAGAAATCATAATCTAAAAAGTAAAAATATTTTATTATTAAAGTAATAAATTAATATACGAGTTAATAGTATCTAGTAAAATTATAAATGCAATATTTTATATTACTCATATCAATAGGTTTTTTCTTTATGGTTAGAAAATGTTATATATAAGTTATAAACTTAAAATATCTTTGAAACAAATTCCAGGAAACATAATAGGTTTTTATAACGTACTAAATTTGCAGCACTCATCTATATAGCAATTTGGACACGGGTTAGTTTATCTATATTACATTGTAATTATATACAATATTATGTTATATAAAACGGCCAACTAGTCAAGTGTACGACTTATGAATATGCTAATTTTTTTGAAATATTTATAAGATACTGTATGATACAATACACATATTACTTATCAAATATTATCTCGTACCGGATTTGTTAAATACACTTGAAATTTTTATAAGAACTAAAAGTAACGTTTTAAAAATTGTTTTCAGCCGCAGTATAAATATTTTTTTTAAATTTATATACAACGAGTTGTCTTCCTAAAGGTAGTGAAAATATAATCAAATATTATATATTTCAACAATTATTTATATTTTAATAATTTTGCACAAATCGATTAAATTCAAACGCAGTAATTTTAATTAGAGCTGAATAAAATAACAGTTATATGTATAATAACATTTCATGTAGGTATTTACAAAGATATAAATTTGATAGCGATTTACATAGGTAAGATTAATATAAGCGATAGAGATTTTGTAGATCAAAATTAAGTTACATTTTCCACAGAAGTTAATCGTAAAATAAGCAAATAATTTATTATTACTACTTTCATTAATATATCTTTATTTATTTGTGTCTTACAAAAATATTCAAGCATAAAATATTTATGAGTAGAAAATAGAAATCTAAATCTAATTTTCACTAAATTACATACTACGACCTTTTAATAAATATATACACTCACTATAATATTGATACCCGAATCACATAATCTTTGAGAGTTTGATTGTAACCTGCACTATACTATTAAGACATTATTAGGTGTTATTACATAAATTAAATTGGTGTTATTTCTATAAGTCAGTAAGATATTCAAGACAATTTTAATATCAAGTACAGTTAGTTGACTATAATCCACTTTTTTCATAATCCACTAGTTGTATAATTTAACAGTCCGTCATCTTATTAACGTTAGCTAATCACTATGATTAAGTATAATAGTTTCAGTAATTCAAAATAAAAAAACACGCTATTTCAATGAGATCTTTTCCAGTTGTTCTTGTTATTTGTAAGTGTAATATATTATGTATTATAATTTATAGTTCAGAATAACAAAATAATTGAAAATCTAAACACACTCGTGAATAAATTATTATAATTAATATTTAATATTATATCGATTGGTTATTAATTATTATACATTTATAAGGTTGTCAGGAATATATTTATTATTTATCTTTATATGCTTCTATAGAAAAAAAATCATTTACGATTTACCTATATACTTATGCATATTATATTATATGGTATATAGGATTACACCTAATATAAACATGTTGAAATAATTTTTGAATACATAATACCGTCGTTGTCCGTTGAAGTAAATTTAAATACGTATATAATGTTATTAAAATATACCAATTTTAACAACTTCATATTTCATGATATTTGTATAAGTGTATTTCAGTTGGTTTAAAATATTTTACCATACCATACAATAAAATATATTAAATATAATTTTATATTTTGAAATTCTAAACAAAAATCGGGAATCGACAAGATCGTCAGTCTAACAGTGATATACATCTGTAGTGTCGAGTATACATTTATGTATTTCTTGTCAGTAAATAAATCAACATTTTATTCTTTCGAAATCACCATATATTATATCATAAACAAGTCATTGGACATTTTTCAAGTTAGATTTTATAACGTTTTTTCGAATATAAATGTTTAACGTCCATGAATATAATTCAAAGCTGACAAGTAGTATTCAATAAAAGGGATGTATTATAATAAAACTTCAATATTATATAGAAGTCACTACAGATGCATTATATAGGTACAATTTTAGTGGGTCATATTTATGGTTTATTTTTTCTACTGTGTCTCAGAGAAATAGGCCCATCAGCAGTGGACTGAGGAATTTTGAGGGAACATGTATTTGACAAATAAATAATACTCACCCACCCCTTTTTTAGATATATATAATTTTTTTTATTCATTGTCATGTTTACAACTCTATATCTTATTCATATAACATATTTTACTGTTGTGTATTTTTGTTATTATTGTAATTTTTTTTATCGTTTTAGAATGGCATATAACGCAAACTAAATCGTGTCCGACAGATTGAACCAAAACACAGCACTGAACAGCGTCTGAGGTTGCCATTGAAATCCTTGACAGAGACATTTGGCCACAGCTTGACCATATACGTCAAATACGTGTTTAAATCCACCATGCTGCAGAAATCACCCTAAGCAAAACCACCCCGGCTACAAAAACATCTCCTGAATTACCACATGGTTATTTCATCCCCTATACCACGAATACATGGATTACTCCTACAGATAAAATGTGAATGAATAATTGGTCAGGCGTTATTCTTATATAATATATATTACATTAATACGTTTATGTATATTACATTACCTGTTGCACGTAACATAATGCTTAAAGCACTGATGACAATTATTTTTAATTATCGTCGTCATTCATCACCATTGTGGTGTTGCATACACCTATGTGAAGATAATACTTACTAACTGTTTTCCGATAACCACTATCGGGTAAACACACTTATATCATATTAGGTAAACTGTTAGTTATAGTTTGGTATTGGTTTTTATCAGCACGATAGTTTTGTTTTAGAAAACTATTTTAACACTCAGTACGCAGCGTTCTCAATATTCAGCATATTAATTTATATACTACCCGAATTTTGTTTAAAAACTAACATATACATATAAATATATGACTATAAAAAAAATTAAAATAAAATAATTCTGTATTAAAATTTAAAAAGAAGTAGGTAAATAAATAAAAATAATTATAATTTCACTGTCATCTTCAACACACAAAAAAAAAAATGTGTTATTAAGGTTTGATTTACAGATCCAAAGTAAACATTTTTATTAAGTTAACAGTCGACTGTACCTCATAACTTCGTGGGCCATCAGTATCAAATGTTTTTGGAATTAATCCATAAATTACCGATCGCTGCGTGGTGGCACGCCGCACGCGCTATACGTGGGTCGTAGTTTTCGGAGACTGTTTTGCTCGTACATTTATTAATCATTATCCAATGCTCGCGGCCCAAGACGTTGGACATCGTACATATAATATTTTAAATAAATTACTTTATAATTTATAACTTTCGTACAATAGATTTTACCAACGGGCTTTTAATAAAAACTTTATTTCCAATTGAAAACCATTTATATGTTAACATCTTTACATCCTCTACATCCTCCAGCCCATGTAAAGTACATGATCGAGTATTAGTTATTAAGAGTTCGAATATTATGCTAATCTAATGAAGATTCGTATTGACGTATAGGTACACCAGCTAGTCGTGACTAATCAACTAATATTAAATAGTAGGTAGATCTAAATAGAGACTAAATATACATCGGTTATTCGATCATTATTTATGATATTGATATTATATGTCAAAAGCTCGATTACTATTTTTGCATCGGGGGTTTTAATCAGCTGCAGCAGTACTAAAGTATGCTCAAAACATCAAATATGCGAAAATTGTTTTTATATCCATTACAGTAATTCCAAGGGATACTGGGTAGGATTAAACATTTAGGATGAGCTCACTGCTCAGTTATAACCGTATGAGTACGACTTTGAAACATGTTTCGATAGCTATAAAATATAAACATTAGCTGTTAAAGGAAGCTCAGAAGATTTTGTATCAATTAGGTAAAATATATTCTATAAAATAAAAACGAATACAAATGCTGAAAAGGTTTAGGGTCTGGGTCATCATAAGTGGACATGGCACAGTCCGTTCAGCGACGAAGGATGAACATATTTTTAAGCTCTCCACTCCCCAGCAATATTATATGATGTGGTAAACAATTATTTACGCTCTATTATAACTTCATGAAAACAGCGTTAATAAAATAAATACGAAATTATATGAAAATATTCTACAATACTTTTTAACTTTATAACAATTTGCTAATATCACATCACCACGGATATGTAAACGGTTTGATAAACTGCAGTATTATAATACCTAGTCGCGCCCGACGTGGTATTGTAATAAAACGCACTGCAACAATAAATACAAAAAGAAACATATTATATTCATCTGAATAAAATTAAAAACAAAAAACAATAAAAATTAATTTTTCCTATTCACACTCTAGAAAATATATTTATTTAAGCGTAACGATGTGCACAACACGTCTGCTAAAGGCGTGAGCGTGAAGATTGATAAAAATCTATTCATAACGCTCGCGAGTTTCCAATGAACAGTTCGCAAAACTCGAGTGGCACAATAAGTATAGTATTATAATATCGATGCCATTTCGAGGACTGTTTCGAATGTTTTGAGACACACGCAGTAATAAAAACGATTTCAAGTAAGTACATGTTGTAGATAAACTTACCAATTTACCATTAATTAAATTAACCTAAAGAGTGTTTCTACCAAGTACCCGATTGAAAATGATATATTAAGAAACTCGACATGTTGAGTTATATCAAGGATGGCGAATATTTTTTGTATCTGCGTCTATCAAAAAAGTGCAGTGATTTATGATATTTGCCTTTCTCCATTCCACTTTTTAAAACACCCAAATCTCATTGATATTTCCTTGACAGATGAAATTTAAAAACAAAACACAAATATACAAAACAAATCTCATTAGGTAGTAAACAATCATTTCATCAAACTCAGTTTACCAAATTATTTACTTGTAAATACTCACTTGAAAGTTAAAAGGTGTTCACGTGTTCCTAAGTTTACCATCCCTAAAAAATTGTTATAATGACTGTAAATAAATTATAATTTTTAATGTTTTGGAATTTTTTGGTGGGAAAAATTAAAAAGAAATAGACATATTTCATATTTCTGGAAATATAGAAAAATATAAAAAATAAAATTTACCAATATGTGAGTATATTTTTATCTAGCAAATAATTTAAAAAACATCTAAAAATAAAACGCAACAATATTTTTTATCATTTATAATATTTCACATTTTCACAAAAATGTTACGACTTATAAGTATTATTTTATTTACTAGTTTTCAGATCTTTGTTAGCCGTCGATTTTCGTGTTTTGCGAACCAGTCTGTGGTTGATTGGATACTGGACACCAGTAATTCGGTTCATGCTCATCCGATATACTTCGTAATTAATAAAATAGGAAGTCAAAAGCTGTGTTTGAGTGTCTAGTCTTTTGGACAGACTTTATAGGAATGCGAAAAAATTTATTTGCACGAAAAGGGACAGTGGTTGATGACCTGTTGCACCTGCGTGGTATTGAGCCGTCGCTGAATAAACTATTACGTGCGTTATTGTTATGGGCTTATGGCACATTAATCCAGAATTTATAATTTTTATTACGTAAAATGTAATAATTTATAAACAATACCTAACAAGTAACAGTTTTAATTATATTCTAATAGATAGTATGTTGTAAAATTGATAAGAATGGCTCTTTCAGAACAAACCCAGCTTTTTAGGGTGTGCTGCAATTATGCACATTGTAAGCTAATTAAATATAAAATACCTAAAATGAAATTTATATTATTGTTGCAAATATGTATATGATATATTAGATGGATATAACAATCAATTTTAAAAATAATAGATTTTATAACGTAACCGATTTTAGGTTAGTACCTCATAAGTGAGCTCCATAGACATTCGTATACGATTAAAATACGCACACGAAAATTATTAAATTATATTTTACACTATTAGATTTACGAGTGAAAAGAAAATTGTTCTGTGAAAAATACGGTGTTTGACAAAAATTATGGCTTTATAATATGCATATATAAAATATTTACAAACATTTGGACTTTTCTCCCTGAAGCATCTCTCAGAACACAGTTTTAGAAGATAAGACCGTGTCTCGGAAAATGCATGAAAAAAAAGCAGCGGATCGCTCTTTCTATTATGCACCTGATATCATCAATCCACTTTTCCACTACACGTAACTCTCCAACCACCGATCACAAAAATTCTAGCAAGTAAAAAAATGTATTGAAAATAATTAGACAGTCTAAACGACTGTCAATTTATTATTTATTAACTTATAAATATAATTATTTCGGTTCAAATGTTTTTATGAACTATACCTGCAGCTAATAGTAGTTCCGATAATTCATATCCAAAACAAAATGTCTAAGACTTTTAGTGTTATGTACTGGCGCATAATATAATTATATGATATGCGTACATTTGACGTGAACCACCGCCCCCGGAGGCGCCCCTCACGCTGGACTCGGGATTTCGCGCCCCCGGGTCAACTATTTTACTGACCACCGATCCTCCTCCCCCCCCATTCCCACCTCCCCGCATCTTCTGATCGCGAGTGTCGGGCCTACACCGAATACGCCTCGAGTGTAGAATGTCACGTGTTATTCCCACGTGTATATCGTAATAACATAATACGTTATAATGCGACACACGACACGGGACGCGAAAACTCGAGCGAAGCGGATGACGGACGCGCAATCCATACCGAGCTCGTATCGTACCTACATATGCGTATATACATACGCACTTGGACTGGAGAGACTGCGATGCTGGGCTCGGGAGATCGCGGCCGGGAGATTAACGCAGCTCGCCTATACACAAGCACACATACACGCGCACTTATCGGCCGTGATTAAGGGTTGTGTGTGCATGTGTGCGTGTGTGTGTGTGTGTGTGTGTGTGTGTGTGCAGATGGTGTGTGTCCGATTTAATTACGGGGCGGAGGCCATCTGGTGTGGCGGCGGGTAACGAGAAGGGCGAACGATATATAGTTTGTGTGTGTGTGTGTGCGCGTGTGCGTGTGTGCGTGTGTGCGTGCGTATTGTATGTATAATATTATATACGCGAGGCAGCGGCGGGCGATGAGCGACGAGCGCCGATGCAGCGGCGGTGGTGAGTGCGCGCGCGAGAGAAGCGTGGGAAAAGCGGGCAGGTGGTGAGAAGAAGAAGAAGAAAAAAAACCCATCTCTTCTTCCTCCCGTATAGTAGCTGTAGTAATAATAATAATAATAATAATAATAATAATATTATATAGTACGACGACGGGTCTCGGGCGGCCGCCGCCGCCACCGCCGCCAGCTTCCTCTCCACGCTATAAACACGCAGTGATTCGGATTGCGTAAGACGGGAGCCTTCCGACTCGTACATATACGTATACTATATATATATATATATGTATATATGTATTCATATAGTTTACACGCATATAGAAACGCGCACCTGTGCAGCCACCTCCACCACAGCCTACACCACCACTACTAGTATATACTCGGTTATATTATACATGTATGAGAGTGTGTGTGCGTGTATACGCGTGAACTGTGAAGGGTTAGGTGCAACACACATCCACTACACACACACACACACACACACACATACACACATACACACGCACACGCACACATATTTATATATTATTATATGTATACTATAGCTGTCGCTGCACCGTCTCGCACATGTCCGCAGCGCTTATATATTATATGTATCGCATACGCGCGTTCGAAATGAAAAAAAAAAAAAAAATGGTTTTTACTTTTTTGTCGTCGTCATTTGACGCGTACACTGCGCATAATATAACGCGTAATATATAAATGTATATATATTTATGGCGTCGCGGAGACCGTCGGTTTGCGTTAGTGTACGAATTTTGTGTGTGGAAACAAACTTGAGTGTGGAAAAATCTTTTTGGGTATCAACTATACATGTATAATATTATTTTCGTCTGCCGATCTCATTTTTTTCTCTTGCTTTTCTATGCTATACACAAGGCACGTACGACAGAAGAAGGATGAAAATCATTCCGTCGTGTAGCCTAGAAAAGTAATAAGTACTATCTACGATATAGAAAAACGTATCATGTATATTATATAGATCCGGTCGACAACGTTTTTTTTTTATCTCACAAATGCGGCTGGTAAACAAATTAAACATTCTCCCACGCCACCGTATCGGTGCAGGTTTCGCGCACTTGCCGCACAGCCGGCCGAGTAGGGCGACGATTTTCGTTTTCAATAGAAATCGTATCACTGCATTTCCGGCCACCGATCGGAGTGCTATGTATGACATGATATATATTTTCAATGTCGATGATAGGTGTATAATTTATACATATATTATATTTATTCCGATCCCCCGTGACCCAATTTGAAAAGATGTTATATATAATATATATTATAATAACGAGCGCTTGAAACTGCTGCACCGACGGCGTACACGCGTTTTTGTTATGTATTATTATTATTATTATTATCACCATCATTATGATATTCAAAGAGACTACAACGCGCGTACCTATACATATTATAATAATAATATGTACCCATATACACGCCTATATATATAATATAAATGAACTACAGTTGTGTTCGTCTTTCTGTATATTATTACAATGTATAATTATTATTATGCCTATATATAATATTAAATATACATATATTATACGTGGACGGATAGTGAATCGAAAACCGTTAAGAAAAGACCCAAAAGACTCGCACGCACTTTTTTTTTTGTTGTACATTTATATTTCTCGTGCTCCGTCATACAATAAAGACACATTATTATTCGGGTTTTACTTCACTTCTGCTGCTCTTCCTCCTCCTCGTCAAAGTTCTTTTGACAAAAACGTCCGTTTCCGAGTTGCCGCTGCAGCGTCCGTAATACATACACAATAATACTCGCGGTGGTTCGTGACGATGAAAAAATTAACAGAGACGGAATAAATCTAATTACAATACTGTTATTATTTCATTCTCGTTGTTTATATAACCACAATACCTATATATTTATACATTTTTTTTATCGAATGTACCGAACACAACAATTGCACCACCATACTATACATTATAATGGTTTTACGATGACATTTCTGTTTTTTTTTTCAATGTTTGTTATTAACGTGTCTAAGTCTTTTGAAACCCTTTTTTTTCAAACAGGGGTTCCTATTTAGGTATATGCGCACGAAGCCGGAAACGATTAATAACTCGAAAGAACTTGCTAATTATTACGCCATACACACCGCAATATAACACCTGAACAATTATATAGAATTTCTGTTAAACCGTGAATATTAAAGCTTGTTAACAGATTGTTCATATTACTAATTGTCAAGTTAAATACAAATATCCCATTCACATTTTATACTGAATATATTATTTATATTATAGTACATACTATTACAATAGGACAATCTATGTAAAAAAAAATAAGTCCGAATAACATATATGTTAACCTGGTTGACTGGAAGAATAATTATCATTCGAAATAATAGTCATCGGGTGATGTTTAAAAACCAGCGTGAAGATCCTGTAATCATGCCCGAATGACTAGAATTTCAAAACTTAAATCTCATTACCGCCCCAGTTTGGGTGGAGATCTTCCAGTAGATTAGGTATTGATAACCCTCACAGAAGTGTAAGAAGTAAATACGTTTCAATCAAATCAAGTGCATACATACAATATTTTAAATATCAATTATTACAATATGTTAAATATGGAAACTTAATTTAAACCTTAATTTGAAGTTTGATTCTGTCAAAAATGATAAAATAGTAGGATTTCGGAGTTTTCAGAGACGCCCTCCAGAAAAAAAGCCGAATCCTGTAAAAACATAATACATTATTACTTATTAAGGTTTAAGTTAATAATAATTATTAAAAACGAAATAATAAATAATTTATAGTGATTCGTAACCGTGCAGTTATATATATACGTACATAATCGTATCTATACACGCAGCACATTTTAATATAATTCGAGAAGTACGCCTACCTAATTATCATATAAATTCAAAACTCACACTCGAGACAATGATGATTTTCGGACTAAGGCACGATGACGGTAATAATATTATTACTATTATCGTTATACCACGGTTTTGATAAACATCCGGTCTCTGCAAGTGGCCTTCCCGAAACGGCTGCGCATACCCAATAATCTGTGGATGAATTATTTGTATATACTAGCGCGGCCTATACGGTTTATATGTGTATATATATATATATATACATAATACATATGTACATATTATATATTTATATTATACTCTTCGTGCGAATCGTGTCCGATGGTACTATATTATGTTTTGACGACATTGTTAAATTTTAACCGACGGACACAGTGTTCAAGAACTTCTCGTCGGAGCGAAAACAAAACGCTTTTCTTCGGGGCATCTTCTTTTATTCGCCGCGTAGATACACACACACACGTCGTAGGTATAGGTATAGGTACGCACTACGTATAATAATTTTACCCGACACGAACATATTATTATTATATTATTATTATCTCTATCCGCGCCGGCTCGTATTTATATATATTATATTGTCGTGAATATAAGAAATGTCGTTTTGTCTGTCCGCATCATCGTTTCTCGGAAACTAATAAAATCTTTCGCTCGACGACGTAAAAAAGATTCTGCACGCCGAGCAGTGATCTGCCGCGCCGCAGGTACGACTATTATAGTCTATAAACGTACACATTATATTATGTTTATATATATATATATTATATTTATAAGTAGTATATGTATACCCGTAAGGAAATCCTTTCGCACGAATTCTAATCGGACAATAATAATATATATAATAACGATCGCACGGCCATTTGCACATAATATTATATATATATATATATATATATATATGCACACATTACACGCCGTCTATATATATATAATATATATTATATATTATTGTAACGTCTCCTCTGTTATACACTGTACACCTCTGGTATTTCTACTCGTTTAAATGGTCGGGTTGTGCCTGCAAAGTTTTTTTCCATATATACTAACGAGACCTAGGCGAGATAGGCCTGCTGCAGTTGGTATATAGCTCAACCACTGGATAGGTATCTATATGTGGAATACCGGTTACCGCTTGTACTCGTATAATAATTTAATTTACTATTCAACTACACGTATTAAAATATATTTATTTATTGTTTAATTCTTAATACTTACTAATTACATTATATTGTTACAATAATAATATATATAAAAACTTATAATAATCTACGCACCTGTTTTCCATTTGTGTTCATATATGGTGTGTTCTATACTACACACGTGCATCATGGTGCACATAATATAAATTATTATTTAATTATGTTATAGTATGTACCTATATTAATATTATAAAGTTATGTTGCAGGACAGCAAGCTGCACGTGATACGCGCATGACGTAGGTACTATAAATCGTTTTACAATTGAATGAATGTGTAATACAGCTTTGACGCTATCGGTAATAATATTATTGTAATATTTTAATGAAATTGTATAAAGTATTTCGTGCCTAATATACGCGATTGTGACGTATGTAAAAATAATAATTTTTGTATAGGTACCCATAGTGTTTGAATTTCAAATGCAATTGCGCTGTAGGTACTAACTAGGTACCTATAAGTCACCCTTGGAAATGAAATGGTTTCTTCTACGGGCAGGAACCTATATTATATATAAATATTTCGAATATTCTAGAAAAAGTAAGACAATTCCGAAGTTATTATCTTTTTGGGTCGACTACATTGGAATTTATTTCGCACAGGTACATGATATTATAATATGGTAAGTTTTACAATTTTAATCTATAATATTTTCAATTGTATTCTTTGTTATAGCTTTTACAACATTATAATAAATGAACTAGTAGTAGTGAGTAATACAATGTGACATAAATTAATAATAAAATTAAATACTCTAAAGTTTTAATACTTAAAAATTAATAAATGTATCATATGAAATATATTATTTATCTCTACTTGAAAATATGTATGATTATAATAACTGATTATTTCATATAAGAATTATATCATTGATTATTATAGAAAGACGCCCCATAATAATATGTTAGTAACCTATACTAACAACGTTAGTGTTGGAGGGCTTTGTACAGACTATAGTGGTCTACAATCTACATTTAATAAAATCCTCTGAAATGATTCATTCTATGAGTATACTTATTCATTAGATATTCTAGGTACCTACCGACATAAGTTTAAATCATGTTTTCTGATTTACTAGAGATTATTCGTTGCCCAGAAAATACGATATATATCGTAATTATTAACTCGAAAGACCATTTGTTTACGTTGTAGTTATGGGCCCAATTGATTTTATCATAGTAAGTTGACCTATGATATTGAATTGACTTAAGAGAAAAAGGGTGTATTATAATATAATTTCACTCATTGGACTTGGGATGGTATATATGCATTGCAAAAATGCATACTCATAAACCGAAACCATAGTTTGTAAAAAATTAAAAAAACCATGCGTAATATTTAATTTTAATTTTGTAAAGCGCACGATTTCAGCTATTTCTCGTTATCAGTTTTTTGTTTCAAAAATAGGTCTCACTACATTTTATGTCCATCCATTTATTCCTCTTCAGACACGTTCAGATTTTTTTTTATTTACTCGGACCCATAAAAAAAAATTGTAAATTATTGATTTTCATAATCTACCCACTCAGGTACTTTGCTAAATAATTTTATTATTACATCGTTGTTCGTAAAATTGGTGAGATGAGCTCCATTCCAGATACCTAAATAAATTTAATTAGTTTAATTATTTATGTCATTACCATTTTTAAATGATTAGAATTATTTAACAACATTTTTTTTTTTTATTTGGTTCGTTATATTTTGATAGGTTATCATTCAGTTAAATGTTTTATTTTAGGGGTCTGATCCCCCCCCCATTTTGATTTTTTCATATCTCGATATATATACGACAGGAACGTATACAGTTTACACTATATACTATACAGAGAGGTTTGTTTTGTGGGTTTAACCACCTCAAAAAAAAAAAAATGTAATATTTTCAGTTATATATTATAAATAGTTACGGTATTTGTTGTTAATACGTATTAATCAGTTTGGGATGCAATAACGTTGTACACTACCAAACGAATTAAACCAAACAAAGAATTAGGAGCACCTTAGATAGATTGAAACTGTAAAACTTTGGCCAAACTATTGTGTTGCCATACATCCTGGTTTGGCCGGTACTGTACCAGTTTTAAAAATTGAGTTCTATTGTCTCCATAAAGTATTTTAAAATATCCAATAGTTTCGGAGTCAAACGTCAAAAATTTATGTTGACATATTCTCTCTTACTAAATGTATGAAATAATTATATATGATTCAATACGATTTTTATTTCTCAATTTTGGCTCGGCAATTTTTACAGCAAAAGTGAGTATTATAGCAAAACCTGTCTGAATGGACATCTGTGTGTAGAGAATATCTATCTTGAACGGACAATATGATAATGTCCCGGAAAAAATATAGATATTCTAATGTGCATGTATATAACGGACATCTGTCTATAATGAGGACACCTGTCTATAACGGACACTTGTGATGGTCCCGTGACTGTCATATACAGGTTTCCCTATATGTACAAGCATGCATGTCCTGCGTCCTAACCTTGAATTCGTCCTTTATATAGCGGCATAGTGCCATCAATTCACCCATCGGATACATAATATTATAACATATCAAAAGAAGATAAAAAATATTTCAATAACGCTACATATGTCATAGATAGAGCGCCCATAAGTGATCCGATAAAACGAAGATCTTTCATCCTTTGCGATTAGTACATTTCTGTTAAATTTTTCTGCTACGAAAGAAAACAAAATTATATATATTATTAAACTATTAATATTAATATTTTATAATAATAAACAAGTCGATGTTTCTTAATATGATATTGTTAAAAATATTATTCCCCTGTATTTTTGGTCAGCGGACACGTTACATAAAAATAATATTTAATTTTTAAATTAAATTAATGAAAATTTTGTTATTTTAGAATCCGCAAAGCGGAGCTATGAATGTACTGATTTTGCAATGATGTGTGTTTTTCTTTTTTTTCTTACAAAAACATCCAACGGTTCTAACTTTGATATTTGACAATTTGAGTATATAAGATCCATCACTGCATTCGAATTTGGTTTGTAAGCTTTCCATCATAGGCACGTACACAGAAAACAATTTCAAGGAGGGGAGGGGGTTAAAAATCATATCTCATAAATCATAATCAATTTGAATTATAAATTAAAATGTATATAAAAGTATGTAACTAAAAATGGTATGTATTTTTTTTTGAGGATCTTTAACCCCAAAAACCCCTCTGTATACGTTAACGCCATATACACCGAATTATGAACTATTTCCTATAGGCCAACGCGATAATAATGACGGTGCAGGAATATATACAAAATATATTGTGTTTGAGCATATAAAAGTTAAAGTTTTTTGTCTTATGAATTACAAAAAAAAATACGACGCACGTGGACCAACTATTACTGGAATACATCATATTTTTCGGTTGCATGTCACATATATTATATTATATATTATACGCGTCTTTAATGCTATATACTGTATATAAATATAATATTATTCGACAAGACGACAAGACGAGCAATTTTTCGGGCCACAACACCAATATATTAATTTTACGACTTTGAAAATATGTATATACACGCATTTATTTTAATCCGTTCTCCGACTGTACGCGTACGTATATACACAGACGCACACACATATATATACCCGTACATACGACATATATACCTAACAGATGTTTGACAGGAGTAATAAAACTCCGATTTATAAACGGATAACGACGTGCGGAGGAACCCATTTTGGGAGTCGTATCGTGTACACATACACACACATACATGTACATAATATATACATCACACACACACACAGAATTCATTTCGGTTAATGGGCAGATTTTGACGAGGGTTAACATTTTTTTTTTTCTTTCTCGTACGCGCGTTTTATTTTATTTTCCTAATAATAATAAAATAGTAGTAATAATAATAATAATAATAATAATAATAATAATAATAATAATAATAATAATAATAATTAGTATATATCCTACAGGCTACAGCTATAATACCGAATATATATATTATACACACCATGCAGTTGTTAACTCTTACGCTTTTAAGTATCACTTAAACCTTTTTTTCCCGCTCGCTGCAGCATATAATATTATACGTATTATATGGGTGTGTTGTGCTGCTGCAGTGTACCCCACTGCACTGCGGGAAGATTACGTCGAGCGCGCACCTGTTGCTGCTGCTCACGAAAAACAACACATACGCGTAGCAATGTATTATAATAATATGCCAATTATGTATGTACGAACGCATGACCTATATATATATATATATATATATTTATACACAGGAGGATTTTTTAAGCATGCTCGCCCCCATTTTTCCCTTTAATACCCCTGCGCACTTTTATTCAACTTCTTATTTTTAAAATTTTTAAGTATAATATCTAAGACCATATTTTCAAATTAATTACATTATTTTTACAACTCGAGGAATATCTCCTCTGACGATACAAACTTTTATTTCGCAAATGATGTATCTAAATCAAAATTCAAATGAGTAGTTTCTGAGTTGCTAACATTTAAAATGTCTATACTAAGGATATAATAAGCATTAAAAATGGTTTTAGAAAAGTATAAACTATAATATTATGTAATATTATATGTAGTATTTGTTAAATTTGGACAGTTTTTACAAATTATTAATATTGAAAGACCAATAGCATACTTAGTTACTACGACTACTAAAATGTTTAAATCACCTATCTCTAAACTTAACATATTACCGCATATACATATTATCCTTAGTATACAATGTTATGTAACACAAAAACTGCTCGTTCAAATTTTGATTTAGATGCATCAAAATTATCAAAACAAATATCTGCCGAATAATTAAAAAATAAAAAAGGACAGGGATTCTATTTGAAAATCAGAAGTTTGTATTGTCACATTGTACTATCCTTGAATGCCACAAAAAATCTTGAATATTCGAAAATATGGTCTCTCAAGTGTGTTTGAAAATTTCCCCTGCAGTATATTTTATAATGTTGTTATTTCAAATCGCGTCCGATCGATGTCGATAAAATGAGTTACGTGATAGGTCAACGCGATATTATAATATCACACGTACACAGACGTACCTGCGGAACCTATTTTGTATGTATTATATTTTTATAGTACATTAAATAGGATCTTACCGGCAGACGAAAATACGAAATGTTTAAATCAACTGTGCGGGGTGCATTTCAATACATGATATCATATTATTATGTGTACACGAGTACACGTATAATATATATAATGTTATATACGTTATAATACACTCGATATTCTCTCCGGCAAAGGTAACGCGATCCGTCGATTGGTCGTGGGGTTAATAACGAGGTTATTGAGCTGTTTTACGTTTCAAGTGTGTCGAAAATCTCAATTTTCCAAACACCGGTTCGCTCGACGTTTTTTCCTCTCCGCACGAGACGTATCGCGTGTACCGTGCAGGTATATACGTACCTATTTTATAATAAAATAAAATATAATGTATATAATATTCGGTCGTCTCAGTCTTCTCAATCTGCAACGACATTATTATATATGCCATCATCGTACGCGTTCGAGAGCACCTACTTCATGCCATGGCTATAACATACACATACACACATACATATATATATCATTATTATGTTTTCTATAATTGAGTTTGGATAGGTTCGACCGTGAAAGTATATATATATATATATATTATTATCGTTTTTGATATTCGCGCATGTTCTCTGTACCTATACAGTATATATATATATATTATATATACATATAATATACGTAGGTACGCATCCATCCGTCCTTGCTCTCGTAAATATGTAACAATAATAATAATAATAATGATAAAAAAAAAACCTAACACTTGGTTCGGTTCAAGGTGTCGGAATCTTTTTCTTTTCTATTTATTTATTTTTAATGTTCAATTGAGGAGTTTCCCGTCCAAGGTTAATGCGATTTTTCTATATATAATATATATCTATATAATAAAATAATACACGATGATGATTTTTAAGCCGTCGAATCTCGGGCACACCGTAATAAACAGATATACACCTATACATAGGTCTACACGCACACATCTAATACAATATACCACTCGACCTAACTACTATATAATATATATATATAAAAAAAAAAAATAGGAATAATAACAAAATAGTAGTCGTAAGTACCTCACACACAAAATATACACAATAATACAATACACGTAGATGGCTACATTTTATATTATTTAGGCATAGGAGGATGATGAGCGCGAGCTCCTGCTCGATGGGATCACCGTCGGATCTCGAGAGTGTTACCGCGAGACGAACACACACACGCCGTTTAGGATTGCCCACAAAATTGATTAATATAATATATGTACAGTAATACACAATATACGTACACACTCTACATCTACAGTCTACAAATAGCGTATACATACATATCGTGCATTTATGCTTCAAAAACCACCGCGCAGCTCATCTGCTGCAGCGGTATTATAGTTCCGCCGACCGTGTAATTATTATTATTTTCATATTTTTTTTTTCTTTCATTTTTCATTCCTCCCGACTCGGCAATTAGCTCGCCGCCGCCCACTCGGCCACGGTAGTTATCGTCCTGATAATATTCACAAACACGCCGCGCGCACTGTCGTACCTATACATATACATTATACACATATATATATATAATATATATATATAATACGTATAGCGCTCGACGGTGGGTGGGTGGGCAGCAGTGGGTAGGTCGTCTTGCAGTACGCTGCAGGATAATATAAATATTATACACGCGGCTGCAGCAGGTATACCCATATCGCAATATATTATGGTATAAGACAGTGCGCCGCCGCGTGTCGGAGATAAACGCGACGTGTAATAATAATAATAATAATAATAATAATAATACGACCGCGAACGATATTATATTACGATGACGATTGCGCGACGAGCGGAGCGAAAAAAAAAACTCGTAATAATAATTATTATTGTCCGGCCGGAAGACCGCGCGTGTGATGTGTGCGCCGCCACGTCGTCGTTATCAATTTATCGCGAATTACCTAGCTCTCAGATGCATTCGGTGCATCAAAAGTACCTACGCGTTATCATCATTTATTGTAATATAATACAATAGAAATCCTATGTGTTATAATATCATTATAACGCCGCGTTTAGAGGTTTCCTGTACCTGCTCCAGTGTGCTGCGCTTACAATTTTTGCGATATCCACGAGTTAGGTATTTTATTTGAACACATTTTCAAATAATGTAATGTACAACGGCATTGTTAAATGATCCGATGAGGACATTTTAGTTAATTTTACAACAACGACAATATCTACGATAATGGCATATTATAACAATATATTAACAACTATTATACAACTCTATATATTATTATCGTATACCTAGCTATTGCTATATTTTCGTTGTCGTCGTCGGATCAATCAATTTCAAGATTAATCTTGTGTTTTCTAAGGGAAGTTGTAACGCCCTCGATGATGCCAGTGCTGAATCAGAAATTAATCAAGGAAAGGGGCGGGGGTGCAATTAAAATGTATCCATACCAAAAAAAATTTAATTATTTTTATAAGGTTTAATATGCTAAGCTCAAACCGCCCAAGGTATGGTATTTATCTCATTACAACCCTCCCCCTCCTTGAATCCGCGCACATGATTTTCTTTTGCTTACGGAGAAAAGAACATTTTCATAAAAATACATGATTGCCACTGCAGGTTATACGTAATATGTATTATTTTTATAATTACCTATAGAAGAAATATGACATAAACATTTCCACAAATAATATATTTATAAAAAAATACTAACCTTTGGCCCGGGCAGAGACGGCTAGTGTAATGTATAATAATAATATTTATATATTACTATATTATAATCTACGTATAGTATGTAAATAGGACTGTGAGGACATAATATATCAGCCTCAATGGATCCGCTCGCCTGGTTAATCTCTGCCCTGTGCATGCACATGTTATGTTATTCATGTATAATAATTAGTACGTATAATAGTAAATGCAATTAATCAAGACGGTACAGGTTGATATAACGATAGTAATGTATTTATATGTATACATTATATATATAATATATATATATATATAACTAGATATCATGTACATAGTACACGCATTATAAATATTGTATTATGTTTATGACTAATACCACGCCGAAAGATATAGATATAGGTATCAGCTATGCGTGTAAAATATATAATAATATATGATTTACAGCATAATAAATTTGAAACGGTTTCCTACCGGCGTGCACCGCTTATGTATAAACATTAAAATATTAAATTGTATACTTCAAATTTACGCGTCATGACAAATATTTAATATAACGGGCCTTGTCGTAGTATACTGACCGTAATAATAATTATGATCGAAATAGGGGATCTTGCGATGATAAATCCTCGAAGCTCGAAAAAAAGTTTCGTTTGTTTCGGGCCATGCTCTGCATATACTCAGTAAAATAATATTATGTTGTATCGTTAGGTATTTTATTATGTTGTTAAATGTATTACAACAGTATACGATTATATGAACAGCGATTATAAATATCTAGAACACATCATAAAAAAAAAAAAACAGAAAAGCGCCTCGTATTATAATAAGAAAATGTTTTTTTAATGAAATCAAATATAAACTAATTTTTGCATGCATATCTGCAGAAAGTAAGTATTAGCTAAATATCGCTACCAAAGGAAAACCGATCACGTCAGTTTATTAACAGTATATTTACAACAAGTCGACATACATAAAAATAATTATACCCCCCCCCCCCCGTTGAGCTTATTTTATTCAAATTTATTACATTGTGACTTGTGAGAAATACTAGTTATGTTCAGTGTTACGTATCGTTGTAACGATAATAACTTACTCACTACCCAAAAGAATGGTGATATTAAAAAGTATGTTATTTAGCGTGAATAGTATATGTTGGATACATTTTAATAATCCTCCCCTGCTTTCATTAAATAATTTATACATACTATTGATCAAAATATGACAAAAAAATATTATTCTATCAAATTGTGGATGAAGCAAATCGTGAAAATATAACTGACGATTATTATTTTTGATCGTGTATTTAGGACTGTAATACGGGGAGGAGGATGTTTAAACTTCAACGCACATTTCGTACCAAAACTCATGATACTGATGTTTACGCAGCGCTATAGGGTTCTAAAATGTCATGGAATTTATTTCGCAATAATTGGTGTTGTACACAATGACTATACGATAAATGAACAAAATACAATCATCAGCCTATTTTCTAGATGATATCGATAACCAATCTTTCCAAAACCGTCTTATTTCGTGCAATCGTTGCAACGGATGTATTCGTATTTAGGAGCCTACATATTTTATCACAAGCCACCAAATAAATAATAATACCTAATAATAATAAATAGGCGTTCGAAAAGAGGTGTCGATTCGGGGAACGACATAATCCTTCTACACACATACACAAATCACGACGTCCAACAGGTCGTCGGCATCGCCGTCGGTGCGTGTCGGAGTCGAGAGACATTATACGGTGCGTGTGCGCGCGCGTGAGTGTGTGCGTGCCTTGCCCAGCGTGGAAATAATAATAATAATAATAATAACGACATCGAAACTTATACCGCGCGAACTGCGTATACTACACGTCTCGGGGAGACGACAAAGTCATGATATTGCGGTGAGTGTGAGTGCTTGTGCGTGCGGGTGTGTGTGTGTGTGTGTGTGTGTGTGTGTGTGTGTGTGTGTGTGTGTGTGTGTGTGTGTGTGTGAGTGAGCGCTCGGTGACAGCATATTATAATTTCATTTCGGCCACACTCGGGTGTTGGATTTCATTTCTGTACACGTTGTACGGTGGATGGCCCACCGACCGGGCGGATTGGGCTGCACCGATCTGGATGGTACTGTGGTGGGACGGGGTGCACCGGGCGGTAGGTTTGGTAGGCATGACTGGATGAGAGGCGAAGAGAAGGGAGAAATTCTCGCCATACAATATTATTATACATAATAATATATCGGATATATATTTCCACGCGTACATGTCACCGTCGTGGCGGAGGTGCATGCATTTGGAAGGGGCGTAAAACGAGAAGGCGACGAGGATGAGAAGAAAAAATAATAAAACAACAACAACAACAACAACAACAACAACGACGACGACGACGACGACGACCTAATGTTGTATAATCTCGCAAGTAATGGATTTTATACGTAGTAACCGGAGTTCCGTTTCGGTTTAGGCGTGTGGTTGCCGGCGGTCAACGTCGAAGGTGGACCGCCGCACCTGTATATAAAACACACCGCCGCCGTCGCCGCCACCTCATGCTGCCGCGGTGCTGTTGCTTCTGCAGCTCGGTGCTCCTGCTGCCCGCTCCTCCTCCGCCACCGCCGCCGCAGCATCGACGAATGCGCGCGAGGAGCGGCGGCGGGCGAACAGTGCGACCTCGCCGGTAATTAGTGGACCGGGCAGGATGTGGTCGGAGTCTGGACTCGAGGACCAGGTGCGCGCCGTCAACCGACCCGCACCGTTCACCCGCCCTCCCTTCGTAGTCGTCGTCGTCGTCGTCGTCGTCGTCGGCCGCCGCCACCGCCTCATTCACCCGTCACTCGACCCCGCGCGCTCACCATCTTCCCACCGCCCGTGCAGGTCCCGCAAAGCGTACCGCCCCACCGCCGCACCGCGCGTCCGTCCGTCCGGCGGCGGCCCGTTCATTCATAAAAACATCCCTACTACTATACTCCATCCGGATCGGCGGCAGTGCGTGCGTGTCGAAGGCCTCTCCACTCCAAACATACACGCACACACACGTATACACACGTACACACACTCACGAACACGCACGCACACAAACACACATACACGCGGGTTCTAGCGCGCGCGCGCGCCGCTACACGCGCTCGCGAGCGCTTGGGTTTCTTGAATGGGGAAAACGCGCGCGGCAACTGCAGCAGCAGCGGCAGACGACGACGACTACGACACACACACAGACACACCGACCGCGATCGTCAACGGTCACACACGCGCTTTGGTGTCACACACACGAGTCAGTCGCTCCGCGTCGTCGATCTTTTCTACGCACTCGTATACCTAAAAAAATATTATAATATAGGTATATTATAATATTTTTTTTATAATTTATTATACGCGATATCGTTTCGTAAATATTTTCTCGTGACGTAGTCCGTCTTGTGCGTTATCGCCGTTTTTAATAACATACGAAATACATAATAAATCTGTGTTTTTTTTTTGGTGCGTTTTTTTTTCGCGCTTTTTAAACATTATTATCTTATTATTGACATCTGTTGTCGCGTTCGAAATATGCAAAAGATTTGATTGAAAAAAAAAATCCATATATACACCGCATACGTATATAAAATATACGGAACACGCGCGCACGACAAGTGTTCTTCGCCGACGGAAGTTTCCCGGTCGTTTGAGTTCGCGTGAAAAACTTTTTTGGTGGCCGGTGATGCGTGATGGTCGGACCGCGCGCGGTAACGGTGATGTTTTACGTGGCGGCTGCGTTGACGTTGGCTGCGGCTGCAGTGGCGGCGGCGGCGGCGACGGCAGAGGCGTCGGAGTCCGTGATGATGGAGTTGACGACTAACAACGTCAACAACAACAACAACAACAACAACAACAACATCGACCACAATAACGACAACAACAACGGCAGCGGCGAGAGCGGCAGCGACGACCGGCGACTGCAGACGACCGTGCAACCAGCTTTGGTTGACCAACAACCGCCGCAGCAACAGCCACAGCCCAGGAGGTTCAGACACGAGGCGTCCGCAGTCAGGGTCCTCTACCAGACAGGGGTGAATATTTTTGAATTTTTTTCACGCTTTTTACCTACCATACTCATAAACGGAAATCTATTTTAAATCACACGACGATATTGCCGTTAAATCCGTACGACCGTATACTGTTCAAATATTGTAAGTCGTATCTGGCACTTGTATGTCATGATGATAATAATATTTTAAGCACCACTGGTGCGGCCGCAGTAGCTCGCCATATTATAACGATCGTGCAGTGTGTGTGCGAGTGCTAAGACCCGCGGGCCCCAGTCGCGGCCAACTAGGCGCCTTTATAACTTTGTCGCGGACAGGCGCCACCATACATATATGTATATATATATATATAGTTTATATACGCGCACAAACAGCCTCAGAGCTGCAGAGATTGTATAGACCGATACGTATACGTCATGTGTGTGTGTGTGTGTGTGTGTGTATGTTTTTTCTTTCTATTATTATTATTATTATTATTATTATTATTATTATTATTATTATTATTATTGTGCGTATCTACCTATGTACATATATATTTATATATAACATATACACGATGTAAACCAGATTGGTGGTAGGCAGTTTGAATAGGAAGCTGGTTTGACCGGATCTTGTGTGTGTGTGTGTGTGTGTGTGTGTGTGTGTGTGTGTGTTTGAGTGCGTGTGCGAAGAGTGTCTTAGAGTACCTATATATGCGTACGTGTTTGTGTGTATAAGATATAATATATATATAACATATTAATATAATATATATTATTAATATTATCATCGTCGTCGTCGTCGTCGTAGTCTCGGCGAGGGTTCCCCTTGGGACCTCCTCGGATAACGAATGCAAATTTCGTCGGAATATTATTATTTTACGTTTCCCGGCGGCGGCGTGCGTGAGCGAGCGAAGTTGACCGGCGGCTTGACGCGCGCGTACCGTTCGTTATTCTCATATTATTATAAATACGGGTCTTATATATACCACCTCCGCCCGGGGTTCCGGCTCCGATCTATATAATACGATAAATTATTATTAATATTATTATTAATGCATTATAGGTTGTCGCAAAATAATAAAAACAATTTATTTAGCAAAAACGAAATAGCGTTCATACTAATTTAAATAGTAATAAAAAACAATATTTTTTTGCTACCCCCTTCTAAGCATATTATTGAGGTTTTTAAGTCCGTGAAATAATTAATAAAAATATACTAATGTGTTAATATTCTAATTAGAACACATCATACTTAACTGTATTTACAACTTCTTCAGTGCATATATACTGATATATTAGGACAATCTAATGTTTTTTTGGAAATGATTTAAATAAATACAGATTAGGATTATTAATTTTATGCATTCTACATTTATTATTTGAATAGCAATCACTTTAGACACTGCGTGTAAATACATATTTCATATTTACATTAAAATGCGTATACCCGATGGTTATTATGTAATACACTCATAATATATAATATATTTGTATGTGCCGACTGTCGAAGAACATGAATGCGCGTATATATATACAATATATATTAAATATATATGACGTGTGCAGGAGACGCTATGTAAACGTATACGAATTAAGCGGCCGTTGGCCTACACGTAATAATATAATACCTTTTTAGAATTTACCCCCCAACGATCCGTCGTCGACGGGTCTTAGGGTATTGCTCTCGAAGCTCCGACACGCGAGTATAGGTTATAATATTATAACACACGTATAGGTGCATTAAATTATTGTAATATATATATATATATTACTGTCATGAATAGGATAGAAGGACATATAGAACGTATATAGGTGTCGATAATTTTAATGATTTCAAAAATGAGTACACTAACTGTTACCCCATTAATATCGTATTACTGATATTGTTATGGATCGATTACGAGGAGGGTATAAAGAATATTATAATATTTCACTTAATCGACGAACCAAAATTACATGTGTATGCTGTGCGAGTCTATAGAGCAACCTGTTGGTCAATCGCTCAGATCGGTTTGACCCGTTACAATATATTATATTATAATATTATGATTAATAGACGAAAACTTTGTTTCAAAGTCGTCAACACACTTCAGCCAGAAGGAAGCGTTGGATATAAATTATGATAATACTATGCGGCGATGGGTGAGCGTGGGTGCGCGTAGACGTGTGTTCGTTGAGCGACTTCCGATGTACGATTTAGGTACACTTATATGTCTAAACCGTAATCATTTAATAGCAGTATTATACGGCTTTATAGGTACCTTGCAATAGCACGTAACCTCAAACTGCTGCAGCGATCAATTATGAAAATCGTTTTTAAAACAATCGTTCCATAATATACGCGTCATTTATAAGCAGCGATGTAGTATTTGACCGTTGCACTATTATACGCATCATCGTCGCCCCGTCGTTATATTATTTGGTCGTGACTCGTGATCGCAGCCTCGTCGTTAGACATTAATGAATGATGATGGCGTAGTGAGATGGAATTTTTTTAAATATTTTTTAATTCGTAAACGTAATTAAATTACCGTTAATAAGGCGCCGGGCGTCTCATATCGTCCCTTGTTCGCAATCTCGTCGTTACAAAATTACTGCAGACATGATGGCCAGTACAATGTATGGTCTGTAATACAGTTTATATTCTAAAATCAGCATCAATCATCGTTAAGATAATATATGATTTGTGAAAAATAATAATTTTATTTTTTCCCCGCACTGCGGTAACCTTTTTTTATATTTAAACTTATACTGTATAAATCACTTTGATACATACATTTTGAATTATTCAAAGCGCGAACGCGTTTTTATAAAATAATCAAACTTTAGATATATGTTTCTTGTACTCTATAATATAGACGACGACCCTATTATACTGTTTTTCAGTGGTCGTTCAGCCTGCTGTCACTTAATATATAAATCCATCTGAACTATAAAGACTGAGTTTACGGGTATTTAATTTCTCATTTTAAATTATAATAAATACATAAAAATTGTAAAATATCTTAACATAACTCCGAAAAGTTAATGTATTAAAATTAATGTAAATGTGATTTCTCGTCCATATATAAATAGTTTCCGATTGGGTAATACTGACTTTTTATTAAAATAATCATCTCGAGACATATAACAACAATCTTTATATCATAATAAATAATAACTGTTATGTGTATCGTATATAGCGTTCGGCACAGTATGAATAATATCGGTACATTTTTTATGAACACAGTAAAAATAAAACTACATCGCATCCTTAGATTTAACTTCTTGCCTATAATATATTACGAGATAGAAGAAGAACTAATAAGGATATTATACTCTAACTCTAGTACAACTAAAACAACATACCTTAACTATTAAATTATACATTATGATTGATATTTATTTCTACAACATGCACTTGGAGTTCTTGTATAAACTCATTTACCATGTTTATTTTGTGTAATTTATTTTCCTAGACACATGTTGTGTACACATTATGATGTTTAGAAAACACTATATGATTAAGTTGTGTAGACGTTAATGATTAGAGAGCACTTAAAGAGCATTCTTGTACTCTAATCTAATACAATTATCAAATGAGCATTTCAGTAGAATGAAAATATATTATACATACGAATATTTCGATACGAAAAGCCAAATGCGTATTCTCTGTGGGCAAACATCCACACCCATTTAAGTATTGTCTATTGATGACTTTTAAACGACGAGTATTAGAAAAAAAGAAACACTTATATAATTAATATAATTTTCATTTCAGACGATTTTAAAATAATAAGCGGTCTTAATAATTTATATCATATGTGTATATGCCTATACGAATAATAATTGTTTAACGCATTTTAAATTGGATAGGTACTATACCCAGGTTACTGCATGCATACCAGTTTTACGTATCCACGTACCCGCCGTACCCATATGGTTTGGGATATATTATTATATGTATATCGTATGTATACATCATCTGCAGTTATAAATTTCTAACAGAATCGCAATCGGAATTCGAACATAAACTTTCACATCTACATATACAATACATAAATTCGCCACTCGGCGGTTAACTATATTATACTATTATTATATAGTATGTACACGTCTGAACTCTGAAAAGACATTAGCGTGGAATTTCCTTGAAAAACTTTGCAAATATGTACTTATATAATACACGCATAATATTATGTATATGTGTAGTGTGACATGCTGCTGCGCGCGTGGGCCGATCAAATCAATATTGTGCGACCGAAAGCCGTTAAACTCGTTGCCGGTCACTATATATAATATTTTAAATCTATAATATACCTAATAAAATGGTAATATTATTATAATGATACGCACACAAACACTTTGGCACGTGTAATAGATTTCAATTTCCACCCCATCGTCAAACTTTTCCATCACTCCTCAACGGCTGCAGGTTGTTGTGCAACACTCGCTTATGACGATAGTAATTTAATAACAATAATAATAATTGTCGTACTACCGCCGCCGTCGTAACCACCTGTGCGTGTGCGGCGTTATAAATAAATTGTAATACTGTCGATGTGCGGCATTTATTATTTCGCCGTGTCATCGACCAGACGAAATTTTACACCTATATGGCGACAATTACAGTCGACATGTATAATAATAATAATAATATTACATGTATATTATTTTACATGTATACCATAACGTCCGAGTTTCACAATGTTTCAGTTATTACCTGTGTATAATATACTACCTATACATATATATGTGTGTGTAGGATATACGGCCGTAGTGTATTATATATCTAGTTTAAACTTCCTGGTGGTGTGAATTCGACAGGTAATTTTTTTTTTTTTGTTCCGATTTCGTCGGCTCGTATATAATATATACATATGTCCGCGCACTTCCTGTCCGAGTGGTAAACGCATTTTCTCTCGGGTCTCTTATAACGCGTATAATATACGTACAGGTATAATACTAGTATATTAATAATATTATTATATTATACTCTATTATGCATTCGGTACGCGACACGAACCACCCGCCGCCACCGCAACGGCTACTGTGCGCCGCAATGATTATCATTATTCCGAGGGACGACCACGACGGGGATGCGGGGCGGGCGCCGTATCATCGCGTTTGTCCTGTAATAATGCGGTGCGCGTACAGAGCTACTGGTTTTCGTCCGAGGGGGTGTAAAAAACCGAAAAAAAATAAACACAGAACAAAAGCATCGGAGGACGCGCGCGCACACACACACTCACACAAAAAAAAAAAAATGTATAAAAAATAATAATAATAAATTCTTTGTAATATCATTACGTAGAGAACACGGAAATTACGTCTATACCCGCGAGATTGGTGCCACGGTGGGTTTTTTTTCGCATCGACTCGGTGCGATCACTGTTTATTGGATATCGTATTTACTTTTATATAAGTACAAAGCTGAGAGCTCCTGCACAGTATAATAATATCGTACGTACCTACAGCTCCGTCGTATGGCAGTGAGTACACTGCAGGTAGGTATACCTACACCTATACTCCGAGACGACGTACTACGATAATAATATTATACATTGCTTCGTAAACGATATGTATAGTGTTATACGTATGTATAGTTTCCCATTTTATCGGGAGAAAGAAAAACCCCGTTCCGGTTAATTTACCGGCCAAATCTGGTAGAACGGAAGCAGACGAAAAAATATCGTTAAATAATAATAATAATAACAATAATATAAAAAAAAAATAATAATAATAATAATAATAAAAAAAAGAAAACGAAAAATGTAATAAGTTTTTTTTCCCCGTTGTTCATCCGATGGGCGCACACACATTTCGTCCAGCGCTGCGGCGTCGTCGTCGTCGTCGTAAGGAATGCGGTTCTAGGATAGGCGTGCGCGATAAGGAACATCCGGTCCTGCGGATAGGGTCAATGGGTTTTTTGTGTATAAGGACGAGCCTCGGTCGTGTTGTACACATTTATTTATTATAATATATAATATATTATATATATATATATATATATGTGCATTATATTATGTGTGTTTGTATATTATGTATACGCATGCGTGTGTGCGTGTGTGTGTCGGTGTCTGTGTGTGTGCAGTTGGCGACTGCGTTTTTGATCCGCGCTTCCGGTACGGGGGGATCAATTACACAAAAGGATAAATGTCCTTTTCGGCGGAAAGGTCAGCCGAACAAATATAATAGTATTATACTATTATATATATACATACCTATAATATATTTATGGCGCGCATGTCGTACATTATACATACTATACTTACGTCCTATACATCACGATACCGCACCCACGCCCCTGGGGATTCTTATAGCGTCGTATGTGTATACATGCATGTCCGCTACTAATACGATCGTCCTCCGTGTCTATATCCTTCTATAACTCGGAATTTTGACGTCCGAACCATCGTTTTTCCCATTTGTCATGTGCGATTATCAGAACCAATTGCTCGCTTTTGTTGGTGACTTTTTTCATCGCTCGTTTAACAACAAAAAAAAAAAAAAAAACGTTTTTATGCCGTATAATGCAAACGAGTTCCTTTTATGCTGTACCAGCTATATCATATATTATTATGAATGCAACCTAATATTTATATAAATATAATTTACAAAGCTTTCGATCGTGAACGATGTGGAGTTGAAACTCGGCTATATCATGCTTATATATATTACGCGCAGGATTAGATTATTACGAGAGGTAATAATATTATACGTATTGCTACTAATTACATTTAAACACACATTTTCCAAGCCGTGAATATGCGTGGTATAAGAAGGTTTTCGTTTTTTCTCGAAGAAGATTAGAAGATTTTTTCGAAAGTCCATATATTATAGTGTGTGTATAAGCTGAAATAAAATGACAATCGTTTAAAATGTCAATAATATTATGAAATACATATAAACATAAAACGTTAGCATAATAATATATGCATAAGTATGCCATATACATATGCATACGGACTACAGACGAGCTACGAAAAGAAATTATTCAATTATGCGCTGTTGTTTAAAGTTTTATTTTATATTATACGGTCGGGTTGAATTTTTCACATTACATTTATGCTAATAACATTTTCGAACGTTAAATTAAACAAATATTGAAAACGTTTCCACGAAAAGTAAATGAAAGAAGTATTTTATTTTTGCTATAATATACCTACTATTTAGATGTTTGAGATATTTCTCCTCTCGTCAAATACAAGTTCTCTATTTTGAACTGGTTTTGTTCATCTAGCAATTCGAAATAAATACCAACGTGTACATATACCTCATAACCACAAGCTACGAAATACAATATAATCAAACAAAATGTCCAACCTTACATTCCATCAGTCGTGTGTATGCGGTTAACTTTGGATTGTGTTTTTTTTTCAGACTCATCACTATAATAATTAAGGTATATATTATGTAGGTATATATTTTTTTTTCATTAACATTTTTTGAATACTATGTAGTATATGTATACCGCATACGTATATAGTATAATGTATACTGCAGTGTGACTATACGGTACCGTTCCGACGTTTTATAGTGCCCAGCCAATACGATCGCTTCTGTGTAATGATTTTTAATGTTCTTCCAGAGGTAAATCAACAGGCGCGCGAATCTGGAGTAATATATAATACATGCTATATATCATATACATATATAATACACACATAGCATAAAAATACGTATATAATATATATATATATGTATGTATACGTATATGGATAATAATATAATGCTCAAGCGCGTCCGGATCACAATAATAATAATAATAATAATAAAAAGTATATATATTTTTATTATCACTGTATATAGCAGTCTTAAGAAGACGAATAATAAACGAAGAATAATATAATAGTTAATTTCAAATACTTTTTCTTTTTTTATTTGGCCGACGGTCGTATATACATATAGGTATAAAATATATACCTATATATAGAGGGAGTGATATTGATTTACGAGTAGATTTGAATAACAACGTGTCTGTGCCCCCTCACCTCGGGGGGGCAAGACTATATATATACATATATGACGGAGGATCGTGTGATTATCTTCTCGCACAAAAGGAACACGCCAGACCATCGGAATGTAACATGTTCGATAATACTGTTGTTTTTCCCTCCTTTTTCATTCCTTGGCACCCTAAAACAAAGCGAATTATATATACACGCGCACACAAACGCACGCGCTCGCACACTCACAAACTCAGATATTTTATATATAAAATATATATAGTATACATGATAGTATGATACATATATACATATATAAATATACATACATACACACAAATATATTATAAAATATAATATACTCATCGTAGTCATAAACATTCACCAACGGTCTTTTGTTGCGGGTTATAATAATTATATACATAGTGGGCCCTTCTCCTCTTTGTGATGTCCTCAACATGTCTGTGTAACGAATAAGAATAAATAAAAACCCATTATGTGTCTATTCATCACGGGCGTGTCCTTGAGCAAGGGCATTTGACGATTTTTCTCCGAACCGAGAGAAATGCCGTATAATTTGAAGGCGCGTATGTTGAAGGCACTAACTATAGTCAGCCATAGGTACTGCGGGCGACGCACTGTCTGCTGCTGCTGACTAGGCATTGGGGCGTTATCAATACTGCAACAGTTGCGACAGTGATAGGGTGAAAAAATTACCGGCGTTTTACACGTTCTCAACTACTAGGACATAAAATAAATAATAATGTCGTTGCGCATGTACCGTGTAGAATTTATTCCAACTCTCGCTGGTTAAAGTGATGTACGATTATTTGGCTGAAAATCTCACTTGTGTGTGACGAGGCAAGGGGAGTTTCATACAAAAACTAATTGATTATCATAATTTATGGTATGATTACAATTTCAATACAATAATCAGTACTATAGGTAGTACAACATAGCAATCAATCCGTAATATAATACAGACCAATAATAATAAACAATAAGACATCGTGCGTGACATAAATGGCTAATGAAAAAAAAAAATATTGTCCTTCGTTCTACATAATCGTCTAATTGATTTTGATTGATAAAACTACTACGTTCTTCGTAGCTGGCGCGTCCAATCTTATGCGGACTCGTTGAGCTGCAAGGACAGTATTACCCCCAACGGCCCAACCCCCTCACCACAATATGTAAATTAGCCATATTAATCAGCTTTTGGTTAAACAATTTAATTTAATTAATTTCTTGCATCGAACTTGGATTCCCCAACTCATCAAGTCATAGTATTGTCTTGTTTTGTTATCTAAGCATTATGATTTATTTTTATTTGTATTTTATCATTGTATTTATGCCTTCTATATATATATTATATATATTATAATTATAAATAATGAGCGATGTGACACGTAAATTAAAGTATATATCAATTAAATAAAAAACATTTTAAGTATCATTGGCTTGGCCCACTCTGCCACAACAGCTTGCGCACGCCTATATGATGACACGTACCTGTTAATGTAGGACCGCGTCACCTCTCCAACCATACGAACCTGCACTGTTGCGGCCAGCGAATTGTATGGATCCACATACAAAATGTATATAGTATAATATGTAGATTCTAGAGGTTTCACATAATAGGGTACTGAAGTCTGGAATAGTTGCATACAATAGTGATGAAGGAAAAACCGTTCGGTTTATAGTAAATAGTTACAATGAATTACGCAAAGACGTATATTCGTATTTAACTGTAATTAATTCTTTTATTTACATATTTATAGTCTCACTCTCTCTAAAAAAAAAAATGTAAGCTATGAAAGTTCTTCGAAATTATCGATGTTATGTACATTGAACAGTGTTATTGTAATATATTTTTAAAGTGGTATAATATAGATGTGCGTCATACCTATGTGTAAAATATATTAATAATAAAGATTGATGATTGTAAAATAATAAACATAATAATATATTGTGTGTGATACACAAGTGACAAGTGTACCTATAAATACATACAATTGACAGATAACGTTTCTAATAATATGTAAGGTGATACGCAAAGTATGCACACCGTTTTTTTTTTACAATTCAAGCCTCAAGGAACAAAGAGTGTTCTGTGTCAATACAAACTTTTTTACAAATTAAAACCACCTATTTTTACTGTAAATTTATGAGCAGGATTTTTTTGAAAATCCTAATGAATATAAATTGAAAATAGAACAAATATAGTTTTTGAATTATTAAACTTAAAATAATAACTATGATGTATCTAGAAAACCATATGGGGCCTATGGCTAAATATATATATATACATATATGAATTGAAAATTTTAGCAAATAATAACAAATTATTAAAATGTATGGTTTGTAGAAAACGTCTAGTATATTAAGTAAAGGTACCTACTATATTAAAATATGCATCTTGTATATTAGATTTAAGACTATTATAAGGACCAATGATATTATCCCTAACACATAAAGTTTAATAACTCAAAACCAATTTTCTGCGTATGAATGTATAACTAAGTTATTCTTATCGAATCAAAAATAAATGTATCTTCCGTAAATAATAAAAAAATCTTAGTATATATTATAGTATATATATTTTAAAATCGTATGACTAGAGAAGATGAGCATATTTAAAGAATCAACCAGTGTTATACGAATGTATAATAATACATTTGTATAAATACGTGTACATAATGTATGTGATAAGACTCAAAGTATAAGATCGTGATGTGGTCAGATACTCAAATAGTCAAACTTATGATCCGTTATCATATGAATATATGATTAATAAATTACAATAAATATACAAGTCGGACATATATACACGTTTTCGAGGAAACGGCTAAATAAAACATCGTAAAATCGACTTACAATTTTAACATTATGTGCATATTATATACAACAATATTTTTAATATTATGTGTATTATTATACAATTTATAATGATTTATTATTTATACACATATATAGGTCAAAACGAGCACAAGCAAATAATTTGATGTTTATATTAACGAATATCGAATGAAAAGAAGTAAATACAAATTATATAGAATATACGCGCAATGGTCGGCCGTGGTTTACATAGCATATACGAAGTCGATCCGGTTCTGATAAATATATAGAATATATAGATGTATGTATAATATGTATATTATGATATACAATGCACGTGGCTAAAAAAATCTTTGCCGAGACAGGAAAAAACTATCATCGCTTCCTATATTACATTCAAACTCGCTTATTTTAGATTCTGAGCGCAGAGCTAAGAAATTTATGTATTGATTTAAAATCGATGTGGGTTTTTTTTAGATTATGATAGGAGCGAGGACTGTATAAATAGTTTTACAATACACTGTAATATGAATTTGTCTTTCTATTTTTATGTGTTGGACTGTTTGGAGCATAAATGGTGTATAGTTACGTGTTGAACATTGAGATTTGAGAGTGATGGTATCAAGGGAAGAACATTATCGCTAATGGTACTTTTGGGGTTCAAAGATAGGAAATGCATACAGTAATTATTATCTTTTTATGTACTTGGGAAAAGTACCACTTTTTGATCAAAATAACGATTTTGAAGTAGTTCAGAAAAGAATAACCTGAGAGTCTTGAAATGTTCATAAAACCTTTATACAGACATATTCTAGATCTAAATGTCCTGTTATTATTTAAATTATTTGTATACGATCAAAGTTTTTTTGCTCTTTCTAAACTATTTGTAAAGACTTAAAACGTCAAACTTGTATGTTAATTATTCACTGAATATCCCGAACGAGATTATACTATATTAAACATTATTAAGAAGTATAACTACTGGTTCCTGCCTTAGCTATCAATAACTATGCAGTTAAGAGCTATACCTACTATATTAATGTAACAAACAATTAATTTAGAAAATTAACAAATAAGTAAAATCATAACAACACAATTTATTAAATCACTAAAATCAATAAATTAAAAATTAAAAGAAAGCTCATGATAAAATCACAATATATTATGTGTATCAAAAAACGAAAATATGATTATAATGTGAATATGGAATATTATGTAAAACTGATCTGGTTCGTGTATGTATTATGTAAGTGCTTCATCTAAACTGTAAACGGGTGTGATTAACTATCAAATATCTGTGTAATATATTGATATGTACCTCCTAATAATAGTATGTCAAATATCCGCGAGTATCGCAATAATACAATCGCTTCATATAAAGAAAGGCGCATGACGGGTAGAACTGAAGTTGACGGACGAGACACCGACTAAAATAACAGTCTAGGTGTGGGCCAACACCAATTAATATTTTCGGATGGTCACATTAGGAATTTGCTTAGTTTTTGGGTTTATCAGAATGAAAATCGTGTAAGTAGGACAAGTAGGTACCTACGTCGTGTTGGTTCAAATAAATCAAAGACAAAATCAAAAGAATAATACAGAATATTAGCAAAAACCTCGACGTCGTAAAAATGTATTCAAAAAAATTAATATGTATTGAGCGAGATAATAAAGCTCGTTCACTGTCTTTAATTTGGCGAGTGGCGACCACCGGCCGAGGTCTTAAACAGCTGCACGGCGCGTATTACATATATTTGAACGTGTGCAAGGGCGGTGGTCGATAAAAAAAAATTTGAGAAATGTTTCGTTTCGACTGTTGAAAGGGGTAAAAGAGGGCGCGGACAAATATATAGTCTATTATACATATTATAATATATTATTTTATCGTACAGGCTAGGGTAGACGCATTGAGGTGCGGCCGACAATGAATTGCTTTCGCTCGTCGCGGCGCGGCCGGTCTTCGTCGCCGTCTTCGGCATTAGACGCGTCTTGAATTGCGGCGCACGCACAGCGCGAGGTGGACGGCGCGCCGAGCGTGGCGAAACGCGTTCCCGGAGACGGCGACGACGCATGTACAGTGTACACAGACATCATCATGTATATATATATATATATATATATATGTGATTTTTAGGCATATAAGGCATATACATTATGTATCTAAATACATGATATAGACGACGTATATACATGTAGTTACACACTTATCCACATATATAAATATATATATATATATATATATATTTATATACCTAGATATCCTATGTACATTTAGACGTCGTATATACACGCAGGCACATACCTATGTACATAGACGTCGTATATATATATATATATATATATATATATATGTGTGTGTAGGCACGCCGTTTTTCTCAGTTCACGACCGGCGCCAAGCGCGGTTATCCGACGTTATTATTATTATTACGCGGACGTGCCCCGCACGGCTCGGCGTCAGTGCAGGCGACGGCGAGTGAGTGCAGGCGACTGCGATATATGTGTGCAGTGGCGACGGACCTCGATTACGCGGCGGCGCGGCGACCGGCGGCGACCGTGCATGTATATACATTATTTTATACATATATCTTTATGTGCGATCGAGTGGCGCCCAAATCGCGTCTGAAACCTGTCATTTCCCGTACACGGGGGCGTATATTCCGGTCGCCGTCTCCGCGACGACGACAGCCCTTCATATCATGTACCTATGTACGTGTGCGGTATATACCTGTAATATGATTGTATATATAGACAAACGCGCTGGTCCGATGATAATGTTATGTACGGGAAAAAAAAAAAACGAAATTGTACCGATTTATTATGTAGGTATGCGCTCCGCGCATTACTAAACGTCGGATACGTCAACATTTTTTTACACGAAAATATTTCACAGCATTCCTTTTTTTTTTCGCGTTGCATTCCCTACGCGAGCGGTCGTCCGCGGCGTCGACGTTCTCTCTCGCCGTTAGAAAACTCGTCGGAGTCTCCGTCGCCTATGTATAATATATATATATATATATATCCACCTACCTACCTGTGCCGCGCGCCCGCTGCAGTGGTACCTGCAGTGCATCGTACACTCAATGCATAGGTATATAATATAGGTACACGGTATGGTCGTTGCAATATAGGCGTTTCGAAATCTCGTCGACGCTCATCTGCGAAAAGCTTCACGAACCGCACGACCCGCCCGAGACTGCAGAATCGTATCTGGCCGAGGGCTGCACACCCCTTCGTCGTACGCCAAACGTATTCCGCAGACTTTAGTTCGGTCTAAATATGACATATAGGTTGGCAGGTACCTCGGCTATTTCACACGCATAATAATATGATATACGACGATGAGCGCCGCCACTATATATTATAATATTTAGGTCGGTACCTACACATAAAATAGCGGCGAGACACGTCTGTAGTGTGTTGCTTGTATTTATATATATGTATATTATGTGCGCATACGTAGGTGATACACGTCGACTTTGAAAAAAAAAGGACTCGTCGAAAAACTAGGTTACCACGGTGTGCATAATAGGTACAATGTATATATTATAATAATAATAAAATATATATACACTTGCCGCGATCTGAGCCGGGGCGCGATCATAACACATATAGGTGCACGCGCAAGTAACCCCGACGGACAGCTGCAGCGCGCCTATATAGCCGGCGGATAAGGACAATTGCGGCGTACATTCAGTGGCAGCCGACCCTATATACATACATATACATATTATTCTTACACATATATCATATTCATGCTTGTATGTTTGTGTTTGTGTGTGTGTGTGTGTGTGCGCGTGTGTGTAGCCACTGCGCATATATTATTTATTATATACTAAATATTATACATGTATATAGATGGGTATATATGTATATAGTTATATAAATATATATATTCGGCGAGTTCCTCTTCTTCCTCCGCGCCATTGTCGTCGTCGTCCCGTTGAATGGCGCGCGGTAGTTGTTTTTATTCCGATTGTTTACCGCGAAAAAAGCGGAGAAAAATTCTCCCACGATCGTCGTCGCGCATTCAACGGCCGGCGGGTGGCCCCACGTGTTGTGGTTGGGGGTGGTGCGCACTTCCTCGTATCGTTGTCGTGTATGCAAATAATAATAATAATAGTTTTCTTTACGGCGAATACACGTGCACAATATTGTATTATTATTCTGCAGCACAACATCCGCGGCCAGCTACCCCGTGATCATTTCATCAAAATAATTTAATATCATATGTGATATTATTATTTATTATGCATAATATTATATCGATATCGATCGAGATCACTGTGCGAGGTTACAAATGCGACTTGACCTTAAAACAAATATTAGCCCGTCGTACACACACTGCAACGCATACATTTCGCGATGTTAATAATATTATACGCTGATATCCCGACCGATTCGTATTACATGTATGATTATATTTATCCGCGCGAGAGTAAACGCGAACACTAAACCGGTGCACGCGTATGTATGTGTGTGTGCGTGTGTGTGCGTGTGTATATACGAGTATATTATATATGAGTTGTCAATCGCGGCGACGGGCAACAGGTGATTGATGGGTCGCCGCGTCGTCGTCGTCGTCATCTAGTCGCGAGCGCGCACGCGGCCAGAGGAAACAGGTGAGGCGGTGTGTCCGACCGTGACGTCGCGTTTCCGGTTATAATTTTTTTGGCGCGCATCGAACGCCGCACACACGCGCGCGCGCTCACGGAATACAACAATAATAATAATAATGTGTACCGCGGCGGCTGTGTGTATATAATGGACGGAACGTACTCGGCCGAGTCGTGCAAGCCGGGAGAGCAGAAGAAAACCAGTTCCGAGCGCGCGCACGGAAACCCTTCGCCGCCCCGCGCGAAGACGGAACCGGTCGCACGGCATGAATCCCGGGTGGCGGCGGCGGCGCGCGCTCGTCCGACCGTTCGTTCCGTGAATGGAATGTCACGTGCGATCCGCTGCGCGCGCGCGCGCGCGCTCTTCCAGCTTCTCCGACGTCGCCGCGTGTGGACCGAGCGTTGGCGATCTCTCTCGTTCGTCCGAGACGACGGCGGTTTCCCCTACCGAAACGCGTCCTCCCTCTGGCAGCGACCCACCCCGGCCCGCCCGCGCAGAGTCAATCCAAAACAGAATAAAAATAATAATAAAAAAAAAAAAAAAACAAGAATGAAAATACATAAAAACCGTGTACCCGCCCCGCCCGTCCCACCCGACGGCTGGAAACCGCTCCGCTCCCCTAACCCATTCACTGCAACCACACCCCTCCAACCCTCACACAAATCGCCGTGCCCATTCACTGACGCTCACAGACCGATCTTTTTACGCCGCGCCGTCGTCGCATCAATGAAAATCGACTGCGACCGGCGGCGGCGGCGGCGGCGACGATTCAATAAAAAAAAAAACGCTCTAGCGCGTGCGCGTTTTTTTACTTCTTCCTGTCGCGCGGCCGTCGTTACAGTACATTGTTGCGTATCGCATATATTCTATATATATAAAATATGTATTGAATCATATTATTATATATATATATTATATGAGTGTATATACCCATTTCGGTATTTTTTTACCTCATCGTCTTTGACATTTTTCAACGTTTCTCCGAGTTTTCTGTCGTAACCGCCATCTGGTCAATTATTATATATAAGCCACTGACATTACTCGTGTATATTATGCGTGTGTGTGTGTATGAAGTTATTTTTATTATTATTTTTTAGATCGTTTTTTTTTCAAATTTTATCAACTAGATGGACGGTTTCAAACACGATAATGATAGTTTTTTTTACGTCTCAAATATACTATTACTTACATATTATAGCCTTCTGTTCCGTGCTAATGTTGTTTTTAACTCTTTGTTTTGACTTCCGAGATAGAGTATAAAACATATAAAAAGTTTCTACAAATAGGAATATAATATTTTGTAGTATCTAAGTACAGTTTTTGATAATACCTTTAATTATACAGCTGTGGAGTCTTAAGACGATTTATTACTGCAGCCCACAACTATTTATTTGGTATAAATCTGGATTTAAATCCAAAATTTCAATATTCTGAAATTATTTCACAGTGCACTTGCTGCAATGATTTAAAATTAAAATATTTCAAAATTATAGTAATACATATGCATGTAAAACCCGAATAAACTAACACAATTATTTTTATGTTCATTCGCAGACAATACAGTCTAAAAATAAAATTATTATAGTTTGGCTTTAGCTATTAATGTACAAATGTTGCATTGGTGCAGCCTAATGAAAACGAAGTATAGACATAATAATTATTCATTCGATATCCATATTAACGTAATGTTATAAGTATCACATAACATCACATAAAATATAAAATAATATGTTAAGACTAAGCATATACCTACCTCTATATAATTATAATATAATATCCTGTAATCTGTATTATTATATCATCATTCATCATCAATTATTATAAATTTTATTTGAATGAAACCGGGAAAACATAATGCATCGCATACGGTCGTTTTACCTAACCAAAATGTCCCGACTCTGTAATAAATTATTATGTACTACGAGTTGCACAACAATATAAACTTATATTATTATGTCCAGTGGATTTCCTGTAGCAGCAGATGTTGTGGACTCGGAAAGACGCGCGATGCGTATTCACAAATTTTATAATATATTATTATAAATTACAATGTTCAGTGTCAGTGTCGCAGTTATGATGAGAGGGGTGGTGGGAGTCCGAAGGGGATGTTACTTGGTCTCACACTCTTCCAGAAACTTTATTCACAATGAATAAAGGGTTCGTAAGATTATTTTATGCATACGTAGACTATAGAAATAATGTGTATTTCAGTATTTGACAACGGACATGTTGAACAATGCCCAATAAGAAACTTTTGAAAATGTGGCCTATGTCTGTTTTAATTATTCATTAAAATCACTAAATTATGTAATAAAATATGATATTTTTTTTATTTATGAAAAATCTCTTAACTCCGAAAAAAAATGGTATCCACTACACTAAAACAGGTGATTTAATACAAATACACAATACCTACATATGACATCGTGTCATGTGTACCTACGTTATACAATTGAGATTATGTTCGTTTGTTAATATGTATTATACTATGTACATGGAGAAGCCATTAGACAATAATATCAGAATAATGTGCAAATGCACAAATGTAAAAATGTTACGCGTTATCATAAGACGCGTGTGTACGGCAGTCAGTCGTGGGTACAAGGCCAGGGGGAGGGGAAAACGCCCTTGCTCTTGAGCCGTTTTTTTTTAATGTAACTAATTCTAATGTTCTATAAACGTTTATAGCATAAACTTCATACTGTTGTAATCTAATTCAGCCGTATTTGCCGGAAACATAATTTCACATAATACAAATCTCTCATAATTAATATAATATAATAATATATTGCCCATTGATAGCAATATGTGTATCGTATAAATATTTTTAAAAACCCACTCCTCTCCACGAACAACCCTTGAATCAACTTCTAGATTCGCTACTATACAGCTTATATATGCTACGTATAGTCTACTATACGCGGTAAATTATTTTTATAAAAACATGTATAAATCGCAATGATGTATAATTTTATATTATGTGCACAATGCACAAATATTTTAACACGATAATATAGGCACCTAGATATACACGAGCGTCGCGTAGTCTCGCGCGATGCACGTGCGTACATAAATATGATAAAAAAATTATAATAATATATATTATATAACATTATAACGTGTATATTGTGTGTATGTGTGTGTTTTTGCGCAACGGATTTGTTTGCGTCTTGCGCCGCAGATGTATCGAATATTTGAGTCGATGCCAACAGGACCGGAGCGATCAATTTTTTTTTTCAAGGGGGCGGACTAGGTAAAAAATCGTGCCAAATCAATTTTTAATCACCAAATAACGACGCAAGCGCATATATAAATATTTACATGTATAATATCATAGCAATATAATAATAAAATAATATATATTATCATGTCACCATCACTGTGTGCAAATAACGCCGCGTGGGACGACGGAAATTTCGATGTCGAAAAAAAAACGTTACTAAAAATTAATAGTGTACATTTCGCAGCTTCGCACGGAAATGTGCATGTGCAACAATAACAAAACGCAATGACGTAATACGTTTCGACGCCAAATACGACGTCATATTATTGTAATATTATTATTACTGTCAATATTTTTTATTTTCATTTAATTGCGACGGAACCGGAATAAGTATGATATACGTGACCTCTCCGCGGTGGAGTTCATATTATTATTATTGGTACACGTGCAGACAACTTTAAAACAAGGCGGCTCTCGGTTTCCAGTTAAATATATTACTTACTATATGGTTTGACGTGAATCGGTCAGTATTACATTATCTGCACTGCAATTAATTTCCGTTCGTGTAAACTATGGCTATAGACGGAATAGGAAGTAAGATTTTTTTTCTTTCGAACAATCCAAATCCGTAAAAATATGATTTTCAGGCGAAGAGAAAGCCAAATTAAAATTCTTCTGATATATATTATATTATTATACATATAGATAAAGACTTAAGGTAATCGCCCGGAATTTATCGTATACACGCGTTAAGACGTATTTTATTATTGTGATAACGTGAGTAAAAAATAGTAATAACACTTCGAATAACAAACTTTACCTACGTGTCGAATAGTGTAATACCATTATTATAATATTACTGTTTGGTGGTAAAAAACGAGTTCGCGGCCCGGATGTCCGATCGAATAACGTGCAATTTTCAAATCCGGCACGCGTCACCTCCGTTTTTGACGACAAACGCATATAATAATAATAATAATTTGAGTGTGTGTAATGTACCTACATTGTTTATACCATGCGTTATGCGTATATTGTAATAATATTTTAATCATTAAAAACTGAAATGAGTACGTGAGGTTTTCTATCTGTATTATCATCTTAACACGGAGCGTTCGCCGTATAAGTACATAACATCGTATAAACTACAACGCAAAAATAGCGCGAGAAAACAACAAAAATAGATACAATCCTTTTACTACGAAATTAATATTATTTATGTTCCTTTTGAATAGAACCAAATAAAAAGAATATGATAACAAACGACTTGTTTACCCAAATATGCGCATATATTACACATGTACAAGACAGACATAATACACATTATATAACACACGGCGATTGACATAATATTTTATTAATTTTTATTCATGAGAGCATATTATATTATATACCATAACGTATCGTTTTGATCGTGTGAACTATTTATTTCGGCTCACCCTAAAAATATAATATAATAACTAAGAAATGCAATATTATATTATATTATATTTTTTTTTTTTTTATTGAACTTAAGCCCGGCGACTAAGGCCATTTAGCTGTTGTATAGGGGGTTATGAACTGTGGTAGGGGTAAGGTTGGTACGGTAGGTTGTTTTTACGGTTGTTACGGTAGGTAGCAAACAAGTGTATGTGGGGCAAGGTTTTTAACTGCTACGAACCCGGGTGGTCACCCATCCGGGAGCTAGTAGCTGTGGCCGTTACTCACTCTCAGTAGCATTCCGCGACTGGTAGCAGGCAACGCGCCACGCCAAGCCACATTATATCATATTGTAATGATGGAAATAGGCAAGTGCTATTGTCTATATATTATGCTATACGTATAATGTCACATTCAGCCATTACCCGTTCACCAGATATTTACTAAATAAACGCCCATAATATTTGAATGAAATCTAGATTTTGGTTATCTCCACCCCTGCATCCCTTCGATTTACTTTACTTTACTGCAGAAACTATCAACGGGGCCTATATATTCTGTACGAACACACACTACACACACAATGTAGACATGTAGTATATGTGGAGAAACAACCAAAAGTCGATGACGGTATATTATGTATATTTCACATGGATATAATATGAGTTTTTTTAAGTTAAAATTTTTATTCCGATTATTATTATATACTGTCCTGTACGTGCAATACAATATTGGGGTGGAGTTTCGCATGCTGTATAATCTTGTAACTTTGCACGGTGAGTGATGACTACGTCCGTTAACCTTTTTTACAACGTTATTCAATATAAACGAGCTTACTGTATGTCACACGAATCTTTGGCAAGAGACGATACCTTTTGCAGACCTCAGAACATTGCCATCAAATGTAAAGCATTGAGTACAGATTACATTATACTTATTATGTTATTAATGTTATTATACATACTATATAATATTGCATTAACTCCGTGTGGGGTATGAGACTAGGTTTGAGACTTCAAGACTTAAAGGACACAATAATATGCACATATTATACGCGATATAGACCTGCAGTGGCAAGACTATTTCACAAAATTATGATTTAATTAAATATTTTATATTCATATGTATTTTTTAATGTACCTTCGAAATATGACTGTAACGTTTTTATTATTGTCTGACACGGCCAGTGACATTTTTTAACTTTTGAATATGGGCCAAAAAGAGCCCGAAAACGTTGCCGACAGCTAATATAGGCGTACCCACTTACAATGGCATTTATCGTTTGTCGTTATCGTTTTGTTATTTCGGTAATGAATACTGAAATATACAGAACCCTAAAATAATATAATATATAGGTATTTATAAATACGGTCTTAAGACATTATAATAGATATGTTTTAGACGTTTAAATTGTTTTAGTAACTTTACTCGTGGACACTTTTATCAGTTTTTTAATTAAAAAAAAATACCAGACATAATTTATTTAAAAATGTATCGTATTCTTTTGATTTCATGTAAAATAAGTGCTATTTATCTAAAAAAAATAATTGTCTGACTCATCTACTTCAACTTGATTTTACGCCATTACAGATTACTGACTAACGTAACCAGTGAAAGACAGCGAGATAACAAACATCGGCGTGGCGTCTTCTACTTAATCCAAACGACTTATAACACACGAATGTCACTAGTTTTTCGATAACTTGTTTTTCGTATAGTACCTACCGAAAAGACAAATTTCTTCCACAACGGAGCCTCCGTTTTTGTTTGTCGATCGGTTTTTTCAAATAATATAATTATAATAATATATTCAGATACATAATATTATATCGGGCCCGTCCCTTCTGTTCGGTCACGAAGCGGACTGCATTTTTTATGAATTAAATGGGTTATAATATACTTCAAAACTGTATTTTTACTCCATTTGGGCACTGTTTGTTTTATCTTATCGGCAGTATGAAAACCGATGGTAATTTGGAGTTTGTACCTATGAAATCTATAAAAGCCAACACTGACGATTCCTATAGCAGTATAACCATCCGCCTTTTGTGACTATCAGTTACGAATACTTTATAAAAATATCATAGGCCCAATAATAATGTTATAGTATACATGACATATTAACGAAGGTCACAATAAAAATAATATTATATCACACAGATGCAGCCACGTTGATGCGTGTCGCAGCTTTTGGTAAACATTTTTTTTTTATGAAAAACTCGACACTCATTAGTATTATCACCCTGCACGTACATGAAATATTATCACAAACAATGGGTCGTTTTAAAGTATGTAATGTACGACAATCGTATTTCTGTGCTCACGTCTAGACATGTTGTAATACATGGGGTAGTGTACCTATAACCGACTCGCACGCAAATTGGTACCAAAGTTTATAGAAAAATATAAAGAACTACGACGTGGTTGTATATGATTTTCTGATAATCGTGACGACATTGAAAACAATGACCTACTTTAAACAACAAAAAATGCATTAAGTCACCTTATTTTCATATCTCGTATAAAAAATACATTCTAAATAAATTGTTCGCATTATAGACAGTTGCACTATTATCCTTATTATTCAAGTTATTAGTACTAATCAAATCATTTCAACAAAAATATAATTATACACTGTATATTATGAGTATGTCTCATGTCTGTATAATATACTGACTACAGTTGTAACTTGTAATGCGCAGCAAATTATTATGACTCAATATTATAGAAAAAAAGGTTTGATGTGTAAATGAACCATTTGTGATAAATAACAAACAGATTGCATTAACATCAATTATTACTGTATAAGCGATATTATAACACGTGACGGTAAATTCTAAATAGTGTAATAAATTAATCATCTTGTTTGACGTTTAATATCGCGGGCGACTAAGATTTGATTTAACATTTTCTTTTATATCTGATCTGAGTTTGTTTGTAATGAACTATACTATATGAATAATACTATTTAATATACTATAGCACGTGGTATCTGCATTTTTAAAATAAACATTGATTTTGGTTTTGATCGAATCATTTATAAAAAAATAATAATAATTAAAGTCTAATACTTAACTTCGCTGACATAACTACTGACTGGTCGTTGTAGATAATTGCACTATATGCACTTCATGCACATAAGCCATAGGTATAACAGGTTACAATTAATTATGATATTGTTGGAGAGGTCGAAATCACCAATAAAGTAACCATATCAACTAGTATATTCACCGAGCGGAATTAAATCGCTCACATCGTAATACTACACAATCAATTATTACACCTTATGCGCCTACTACTTAAGTATATTATTATTGTTCTAATAGTCCATTTAATAATTTCTATTTATTTCGGAGCCAACGCCGTGTTATAATTTATAATAATATTATATGGACACACACACATAATAGTAATAAAATAAAGGTATTGATTTGTACACCTGTATCTATCTATAGATACCTTGATGCAGTTTCATAAGACATTTCTCCAAACCAAGTGGGTGCGTCCCTACGCTCTCGAGTATCTTAATAATATTGTTACGATACTGGTTTACTAATTTTATTTGCATCGTTGTATTATCATAATATTATCATCATCGTCGTCGCGTAGTTGTCGTTATTAATTTGTACACAATATCCCCAACATATTACATAGGTACGCGTTTCGTAATTTGACGAGCGAGTAATAATCGCATCTGTGTTTTTATTATTTCAGAGCTCGGAGGAAGAGTTGCCTGTGTGCGAAAAGTGGGCGGTGTGCAGCAAGGTGGACATGTATCAATGGCCGTGGGTGGAGAGGCAGTGCAGGTGTCCACCGGGCGTGCCGCCGTGCTCGCAAATGCTGTCGCCGGCTGACGGGCACACCATCACGGACAAAACGAGACAGTTCAAGGTAAAAAAAAAAAAAAATAAAAATAAAGAGACACAAAATACGAAAATCCGCGGCGGCTAAGGCCTTTACGCGCGCACTCGCTTATATCAGCTCGAAAGCGCGCCTTGTGCGCCGCCGATATCGCACAATAAATAATATTATTGTTGTATCATATATAATATATTATTATTATATAGTTTATACTATGTCTGTGCCCGCAGTATTGTAATAACGAATATAAGACCCGTCAGAATCATTCCGTTTGATCGATCGTTTCGATTTCGATAAGATTTCAATAATAAAAAAAAAAATAATAATAAATGTATACACGTCCCCACCTGTTTTCGTTATCAGCACAATGCAGACTGCTGTTAATGATTTGTGAGCTTAAATCCACGAGCATGTGAACCCGCGACGGCGAATAATATATTATAATGTGTGCATCAATCTACATAATATGATCATTCGCCCAAGGCATCGTCACCCCTCCTTTTATCCTATTATAATGCATATTTTTTCAAATTCTGATTTTGGAGTTTCAAACTACCAATAGGTATACTTAAAATTTAAAGACTATATTTTTATATTCATAGATTTTCGTATAAATGTGTGAGTATCCGGTGGCCCTTTAAACTTTTTGTCTCTAACTACCCATTTTACTGTAAATTGCTAAGAACGTGATTTTTTTGAAAAATGTTGATGAATCAAAATTTGCATTTAAAATCGTAGTTTCTGTGTTACGTATTACTTTGGACTGTAAGGAGTAAGGGAAAATTATCTTTAATAGTGGTTTTACTTTTACATCAAATATTAGATAGATGAAAAACCTATTCAGTCTAGTTTTTATCATAGACATATTTTAGAAACTATGAAATGTAATTAATAGCTATAATTTTTCAGATAACCATATAGTTTCATAGTCCATTAGCTCTCACGTCTTTAATCACATATCGTGGACTATTTTCCTCAGCACTTAAAGTTTAATAACTCAGATATCGATTTATATACTATATTTAACATTTAAAACAAAATATTCTGCTTAATAATATACAGTAAAAGGGTTAAGTAAAATTATATAATATAATATTGCCTACGGGCCATAATGCATATTGTTAATAAGGCTAGAATTTTATTTTTCTTTACGGATATTTTATATTTGATTTATACGCCTATACATTACATCACGATCGGCATATCCCATAATATATGACGTACTGCTTATATACTATAAAACGACATTAATAATGTTTAAATTGCCATTATATAGCTATGCGAGCCCATCAAGATGTTGCCCAAATGTCGTTACTTCCGCGACATGGCGTGGACACTGCGCAGCGAGGGCAACGGTACGCTGCAGACGGTTCACTGTCACTGACCCAAGGGTTCGGTCGCCTACCTGCTGAAGCGGCAAACGTACCAGACCGAGTCCAAACAGATCGGCTACCAGTACTCGTTCGCATGCTCCCCGCAGAGCGTAAGTACCATTGAATACTGTAATTGCGTGTTAAGATCGTCCGGTTAGGAATAGATTTTTAGGGTGTGTGTTCAAGAACCACTGCAGTAGACTCCATATCTAGAACACGTGAATTAACCCTCCCGAACAGATTTCGGTGGTCGAATAATCATATTTTAGTTGACTATCGATCAAATGTTTACCGTCCATCTCCATGTTTTGTGTATGATATAATATATAGGTTTACCCACACCGCACATAATGTAGGTAATAGTCATTTCATGGTAATTGTGCATAATACTTAAACATTGTAAATATTTCGTACTAGAATTATGCCGGATCGCATAAAAAATCACAAGACATTTAATAATGAATAATTGGCTGCTAATGATCCCTCGTGCTTGATTTAGTGGCCTACAGTTGGTCCACTAAAGCAGTGCTTCTCGACTTTTTTCTACGATGGCGCCCTAATATGTACAAGTGGCGACACACTTACAACAAATTATTAATGGATTTTTGAAAAAGTAACAACCATAGATTTATTTAAATATTAATATTTGTATAATTTATGTTTTGGGAATGAGACAATTGTTTTTCTTATCTATGGTTTTTAACATCACGTCATAACGCCGTTATAATGTCTAATTACCTATATAAATTATCAACACTTTAAGCACGTACCTGCAGTATAAATATATTTAAAAAAAATTAGTGACAAACGTCACGGTGATACGAAACACGCTGGTGTACCTTGATACACCAGCTGGCAACCACTGATGATTAAGATAACCATTCTTTTTAAGCGACACTGCCAAAAACCAAATATCCTAAATCCGACCGACAGTATGATGTTGAGTTAGGCGTACGAGCTATAAAGCCGATCGTGCCTAATTTTAAGGTAAAATGAGACATTAAATTCGTTTAGCACACACGTGCGCTTCTATGTTTATTAAAGTTTTTTAACCGATTCACCTTCTGTGGCCCCAGAATAGTTGTGTTTCGCAGTGCAAAGCGTACTGGTACTTGCCGGAAAAGCTATATTTACCCTTCGCGCGGATACTCCAAATTAAAACATAATATTTCAATGGTGTAGCTATATAATAGCACGCCTTCCGAGCATTACAAAAGACTTTTTTGTCGAAGGGAAAAATGATGTCGTTGTTTCATCGAGTGGCCGCTGGTATACTTGAACGGGGACTTTATACTATTAATTATTATTATTATTTTATAAGAGCGTTACCGATACGAGCCCGCGTGAACCACGCTGATGAATATATCGTTTGTTCTACAGTGTATTCTGTCTATAAACTACAAAACAACAACGATAATAATAATTGGATGGCGTCGAATTAACTCTCGCAAAGGATCCGGGACCATTGAATAGACGTCGTGGAGTTATATAGAATTATATAGGTAGTCATTAACAAAATTGGCGACTAGGGGACGACGATGATGATGTGAAATAATAATTAAACTCCGTATTATATTTTCAAAATATTCGTATAGTAAATATCATTAATTATTTGTCAGAGGGCGGCACTTGCATAAACGCTTATAAATTTAATATTTATCTGCTGTGTATAAATCATATAGTTATCTGCACACTGCAGTTTATATTTTAATAAATATACCTACTCCAAGCTGACGCTCATCGCATCAGGAACAATATTTTACATGAACATTTTCGTACGTGCCCAATATCAATATTATTTTTTCTAAACGCCTAGGAGTATAGTATAATAAAATTAGTGACGTTTTTACTCTCCCAGCCGGAGTGCAATGACAATGAACTCACCTAAAACTAAAAAAAAAAAAATTAAATGATTATTAAGGCTACTGAAACACTTATCAATATAGATGATATTATGTATTGATATAATAGTGACGCAACAGATAATACTTATTGGGTATAGCCTACTGAGGCACTGAATAATATGTTAGTATTTCAATTAGGTAATACCTACGAGCTACAGCTAATATAGATTCGCAACCTACCTAATTACATAGTTGTCGGCTTTTTAAGTATATTTATTATTATTTTATAAAACCGATATAGTCAAGAAGGCGTCTTCGGTGAGCAGGGCTCAAGACTAGGGGGAATTTAACTATTCTTCTGGAGAAATCGGTCTAAGCACTCTTGGTTACTGACTTAGCAATTCGACAGGATAAAAATGTACTTGTGCAGATAGACCTGAAAAATGAATGAAATTGTTTTAGTTAATAAATAATAATAATAGTAATCGTTTATTCAAATTAATAAAAAAAATGCCCAATAATATACAGTTATTAAATTTAAGTTGTTACAATACATTATGACGTGCACTAACACTAAACCCTTGCAAACGTTTTGGATAATATTTCTTTTTCTCCTTTGTGTCACACTACGTGTTGTTATAATCTGGAATTGTCTTTTCGTTTTGCAGAGGCTCCGGTGCCAGCGCAAAGAACCTTGCCGGCTGTTCACGGTGCGCAAGCGACAGGAGATGGTGGACGAGGTCAACACTAACACCCTGTGTCAGTGCCCTCCGGAACACGCGTGTCCGTCTCATCACACGGACGCTGGAGTGATACAGAGTAAGAACTACTCGGAAGAGAACATCCGGACGTACAGCGGATATTGTATGCAACCATCGACCAACTAAACCACCCAAAAACCCTCGCTCAGACCCCCCGCCCTCAAACGGCCCGGCCACGTGGACAGTATAACCGACGACAAGGGGATCGTTTTTTTTAAAATTATTTTGATTCATTCCTCAATATTTTTGTCTTTAAGACAATATTATTATAAATTATGATATATATGTATAGTGTATACATATTATCTATTATTCTGAAAATATTTTTTTTTCCGGCGGACAAAACGAAATTACACGGAATATCACTCGATTTTAACTAAGTACTCGATTTCCGAAGGTTATTTATATATATTTCTCTTTGTTTTGTTGTAATTAATCAAAAAATAAGAGCATTTTTTCCTACAGAAATTACAAATTATTTATATTTTATTCAACTAAATTATTTTTATACCAAAATCATTAAGATAAATATTAATATTAATAATACATGTTTTATCGTGTAAATATTTTACTACGTCGATAATGGTTTATTATTATTATTCTTTTTTTTTATATGATGTTCTTGTTATTTAAATGTTTAGAATGTTTTTCTTTTAGACTTTATTAGGACTATTATTACTATTATTATTATTTTTTTTTTTTTAATGAAAAACATCATTATTTTTACCTTTATTGTAATCTTGTGTAAATAATTATTATCATTTTATAATTTGAGTGAGTTGTACAATACATTTATTTCTTGTGAAATTTTAAAGACGTTGATTATCAAAAAAAAAAAATAAATATTTTTATTAAAACTTACAAGTACATATCGAGTTTATTAATGTTTGTACACTGTTAAATGCAATCATATTCAATTAATCGTAGATATTGTTCAGATTTTTTTCAACAACAGAAAACACACATAACAATTTATTATGCTGTGTATCATTTAAAATATTGTGTTATTAGTTATTAAGACTATGTACCTATATCTATTATGTCACAGTTGAATTTATTAAATGAAAATGTACACGGGTGTTGTCGTTTACAACCTAAACTATAAATACAGACTATTTATATTGAAAAAACAACAGTTTTATTTTTTCTTAATATTAGTGGCTTTAAAATATGTATTAAGTTTTTTTTAAACCCAAAATCATTGATCGATAATATAATGGGTATGAAATAGAATAAACTACAGTAAAAAATCAGTAATAAATGAGAATCTACCAAAATTGTGCATTAGAGGTGGTTCAAATTTACCAGCTTAATCAACTGTGGAAATATAAACCTTGTTCGTGGACTTTACTCTAGCGAATAGGTATTATCAGTAGCTTTTAACTAACTTATGCACAATAAATAGTTAATATTTATCCGAACATTATGGTACCATTTCATACCAAGTTAGGTAGTTCTGTTTTAATATTTAACGTGTTTGAATTCCAATATAATAAATAGTAAATAAATGATAAAAATAAATAAATAATATGAGTTGTATTTATCGAATCCAAGGAACTTAGGATGTCTTAGAAACCGGAACGTTAAGGATATCGGAGACGGCTCGTTTTTAAAGTTCAAAACTTGGTTCACTGAAAGTCACTGATAATATAAGTCAGATTTCAATATTATTATTTTTCTAAAAAGAATGATCAAAGTCCGCGGATTATATCTAAGCGAGGCGATATTGTTTTTTATGTAACGTATATTTTATCGTTGAAATAGTTTGACAAATTTTAATATTATTTTTTCCGTACAGCCTTTTTGACGATCACATAATTACACATTTTCTGAATTTTCGCTCCTCAATGAAAAGTGTGTCTATTCCGTTTTTCTTTTCGTGTAGCCGTGTCGGCTCCAATACGTTTAAGCCAATCGTGTTTAGTTGGCAATTTTGCATGCAAGCCATAGTGTTGCATATATTGCGCCGTGTGTTCTTATGGTTTATTTATTAACTGTACCTAACCAGTCACATTATGAGACGCAGCAATTAATAATTATACCTTAGAAAAAGTTATAACGCGGAATAATACAATTAAGGCTCAGTAACGAATTAATAGTAAAACCTATTCAAAATCAAATAATTACAAAACCCGTAAAACTTAGAGGGTTTCAAAAGAATCACAAGTGGAAGCTTTTACATGATATTTTCTTCATCATACTATTACATTATACAATAAATTACAATATTATACTACGATTAACGACTTAACTCACTTTCTATAAAGCTAAGTAAGTCGACTTTTGGAATGGTTACTAATTCTAGAACTTACCTTAAAGCACAGTTGCTGGGCCCTGCTAAACATTGGATAGTGACAAGTGAACAGTGTTTGATGATCGATTGGAGTATCAATAATTCCTAAGCCGAATAATCATGAATGTTGTATGCATAATCGTTTAAACTTGTTGTATGATTGAAAGAACNAAATGCAATAATAATTAATATAATTTTCAAAAATCTGAAATGCAAAATCCCCAAAACATTTTTTAATAGAATTGTTCTATCAAAAATAAAAATCGAAATAGCATATTTAATTGCAAAATGAATTAAAAAGAAATTGAAAAAATTAATTTAAAAATAATAATTATAATAAACAATGGCACAAATAAATTCTATAAGAATATTAGAAAATATGAAAGTCTCTGAGCTTAAGTCAATAGCAAAAGAGGCTAAACTTAAGGGTTATAGTAAACTTAAAAAAAATGATCTTATATCAAGAATTAGGAGAGGTCATACAATTCATGATTTAACAATTTCTGAGCTTAAGTCAATAGCTAGAAATTTTGATATAAAACAAATTTACAAACTTAAGGGGCCTCATGAATGTGCGTTTTTTGGTCAAAAACCATTGTTTCTAATTCCAACGTTACATGTAGACAATTTACACAAATTTCATTCTGAAAAAATATTCAGATTCTCTGTAACATGCACAAGGGAACGAACGAGCCACATTTTTAATTTTTATAATTAAAATTGCAATACATTTCGTTCAAATGTTCAAAAATGTGCGAAATTTCAAACTTAAATATTTAAACAACTAGATACAATTATAAAAAAGTGCCTCGGTCGATCCCTCGTACATGTTGTGGAAAATTAGAATATTTTGTCAGATTAAAAATCGAGGTATTCGTTGTGCCGTATTGTTGGAATTAGAGTTGCCAGTTTGAGTGAAAAATTAACATTTTTTTCGCTATCACAAAATAGGATATGACATGTGCCTGCGAGTGCGGGCGAGTTCCCTCCGTACCCGCTGACCGCCACCACAATGTAACAGACCATAATTACCGTCGCGTCGCGTTCCTAGAAAAGATCAGATAATAAAGCACTTATACTTTTAATTTGGAATAGTAATTATTAGTAATAGTAAATACATATATTTAGAGTTCAGTATTATATTATTATACATTTCTTGGATACCTAGGTGGCTAGGTACTGTATAGGTAGGTAGGTAGGTATAATTTTTTTCTAAATTATTGCCATCTGCGATCGAATGTTAGCATTATTTGACAGTCGACAACCATCTAGTCAAGTTCGATTTATTATTTTACAATGAGTCCAAAATATGCACCGAAAACAAAAATTCCACTGTCAAAAAGAAAAAAACACAAAGGATTTATAAATTCAATTAGAAACTCACACACCGTGAAACAACGAAATGTAGATAAAACTCCGTAAGTGTTTTTATTTTATAAATTTATTTAGATGTTGCATTATAATATTATAATATTATAAATGTTGATTATTTATTTTTGGATTGTATAGAAAAAACGGTAATAATGATCAAAACTCGAATACAAGTTTACAACCACCAGTGATTTCTGAAATGCAAAATGATAGCCCAACTCAATTGTTTGCCGATGTAGAAAATACAAAATTGAATATTAGCACTTCACCCATTAAAAACAATGATCCCAAAATACAAATTTTATTTGGACGTAGAATTGTCGACATAGGTTATATTTTTAAACAAATAGTAGATGCTGATCACCACAAACCTTTCGAATGTTCCTTTAAAGACATGGTATGTGTGAATGAAAAACAGGATGGACTCATATCAAGCTTTAAATTTATTTGTTTGTTGTGTAAAACTCAAAAAGTAATAAATTCAGAAAAAAAAATAGATCAAGAAGTAATGAATCTAAATACAGCGATTGTAGCCGGAAATATGAATGTTGGAGCGGGATTTAGCCAGTTAGAGACTATTACATGTGCAGTCGAGATACCTCCTATGTCACAATATATATATGATAGACATCATAGTATTGTTTGTTTGGGATATGAAAAGGCTGCAGCTAATGCAATGGAAGAGGCTGCTAAAGAAGAAGCAGGATTAGCAATATTGGCAGGAAATATTGATAGTGACGGAACTCCACTCGTTACAGTTGTCGCAGATGGAAGTTGGTGTAAACGATCATACAGAACAATGTACAACTCATTATCTGGCACGGTGAGTACCTAACTAATATTAGTAATGTAATGTGTAAATTAAATAAGACAAAAAGCGGGTAAGTGGATGTCGCTCTGCTGTACAATAGGGGGTGGGGTGGACCTCGGTCATTGAGTAGGTCACTATAATGTGTTTGTTAAATTTGAATGCAATGATAGGTATCATATTGTATATGAAAAACGATTCTGAACGGAGATGATTTGTCAGTCTAGGTCTCTAGGATATATTAAATTTAAATATTGTTATTATTTTAGTTTATTT